>NW_015539887.1:1068300-1069489 GCF_001515605.1 Sinocyclocheilus anshuiensis
CTTCTTTATGCACCAAGAGCTTGTAACACTCCAAAGAGAAAGGAAAAATTTAAATCGCATCATATGACCCCTTTAATTTATAATTTGTCTTAAATCTCATTTTGTTAAATAAAAATCGTGAATCGAATCAAATCGTGAAATCAAAATCGTAAATCGAATCGAATCGTGAGTTGAGTGAATCGTTACATCCCTACTGCTGACAGCTTGGTCCCCCCAGTTAAAAAATCCCATCTGCTCCCCTGTGTTTGAGGGATGGTGCGCAGATAGAAACATTGTTCCTTTCTTGTGTTCAGTTTTGGATGTGCTGTGCTTCCTACAGGACCTTCTGGATAAGGGCAGAGCCTTTTCTACAGTTAAGGTTTATCTGTCCGCTGTCTCGGCATGTCATGTTGGTCTTAACTCAGGTACTATTGGCCAACACCCTCTCGTCTGTCGATTTATGAGAGGGGCACGTAGGCTACACCCAGTATTGAAGCCGCTGGTACCGCCTTGGGATTTTTACTCCTCATGTATAATGTTCGCTCCGGGTGGTCAAAAAGTTTGTGCCTAAAGTGTTTGATCACGCTAGTGCAATTCAATCAGTGGATCTGCTAGCTTTTCATCCACCACCTTTTTCATCCCCAGAGCAAGAGAGGTTACATAGTTTATGTCCGGTTCATACTCTGTATACGTATGCTCAGAGAACCCGCAGACTTTGTAAGAGCAATCAGCTATTTGTCTCATGGGCTGACTCTTACAAAGGAAAATCTATCTCCCATCAATGCCTTTCTCACTGGGTGGTGGAGGCTATCGTGTTACAATGTTACAATAATGCGAATATAGAGCCCCCAATAGGACTAAGAGCACACTCTACTAGAGGTATGGCTACATCCTGGGCTCTGTTTAGAGGCATTTCTATTCAAGAAATTTGCACGACAGCCAGCTGGTCTTCTCTGCACACAATTGCCCGTTTCTATTGACTGGATGTGACAGAACCCTCTCTGGATCACTCAGTCCTGGGAGTGAGTAGTCAGGGTGAATAATGCAGCTTATTAAGGGAAATTACAAACAACAAGCTCTACTCTACACTGCCCAAAAAATTTGCTTTAAATGTATAAAATATAAAAACTCTATAAATATAAAAAACGTACTTGCAGTCTGTGAGTCAGAACAGCCGGCATTGTAGTCTACTCTCCCAGGATCAGTAAAT
>NW_015539887.1:1070152-1072399 GCF_001515605.1 Sinocyclocheilus anshuiensis
CACTGGGTGGTGGAGGCTATCGTGTTATGTTACAATAATGCGAATATATAGCCCTCAATAGGACTAAGAGCACACTCTACTAGAGGTATGGCTACATCCTGGGCTCTGTTTAGAGGCATTTCTATTCAAGAAATTTGCACGACAGCCAGCTGGTCTTCTCTGCACACAATTGCCCGTTTCTATTGACTGGATGTGACAGAACCCTCTCTGGATCACTCAGTCCTGGGAGTGAGTAGTCAGGTTGTATAATGCAGTTTTATTAAGGGGCGAATTCCTCATATTATTCTGTTTTCACCTCCGTCGAGTGCTATGATTCAGATAATAACCCACTCATTCTTTAGTCTGCTTCGTTAGCATATCGGCAATACGGGCGTTGTCTATATCCCATAGTGAGATACCGAACGAATGTTAGAAAGAGAACGTCAGGTTACTGCCGTAACCCCGGTTCTCTGATAACATAAAGTGAGGTATCTCACAAACGTTGGCCTCCTTGCCTGTCCTGCACGGAGAAGAGATATGCGGAGAATGACAAAACGGCAGGTAGCTGCGGTTTATATACAGGGAGGCGGGACTCCCTGATCGCTGCAGCGATTGGTCTGCCATAGTTGGCAGACATGGTGTTATTGGGAGGCGGGTGGGCTTGAGAACGGCGCGGCCAGTGATTTCGACGAAGGAGTGTCCGGCGGGCTTGCGGCAACCACATGTGACGACTCCGGGCTGGACTCCGCTTCGTCCATGGTGTCTACTAGAGGTATGGCTACATCCTGGGCTCTGTTTAGAGGCATTTCTATTCAAGAAATTTGCGCGGCAGCCAGCTGGTCTTCTCCGCACACATTTGCTCGTTTCTATTGACTGGATGTGACAGAACCCTCTCTGGATCACTCAGTCCTGGGAGTGAGTAGTCAGGTTGTATAATGCAGTTTTATTAAGGGGCGAATTCCTCATATTATTCTGTTTTCACCTCCGTCGAGTGCTATGATTCAGATAATAACCCACTCATTCTTTAGTCTGCTTCGTTAGCATATCGGCAATACGGGCGTTGTCTATATCCCATAGTGAGATACCGAACGAATGTTAGAAAGAGAACGTCAGGTTACTGACGTAACCCCGGTTCTCTGATAACATAAAGTGAGGTATCTCACAAACGTTGGCCTCCTTGCCTGTCCTGCACGGAGAAGAGATATGCGGAGAATGACAAAACGGCAGGTAGCTGCGGTTTATATACAGGGAGGCGGGACTCCCTGATCGCTGCAGCGATTGGTCTGCCATGGTTGGCAGATGTGGTGTTATTGGTGCTTCTGCAATCGGTCACTCCTGAGGCGTTCCCATAGTGAGATACCTCACTTCATGTTATCAAAGAAACCGGGGTTACGTCAGTAACCTAACGTTACAACTCTGAGTGAGAACCACTTCAGATACTCTGCGCGTGCGGCAGGGAACTGAACGAATCATTCAAACTGATTCGTGAACCAATTGACCGTTCGCAAAGAGCTTGATTGACAGGCGATCTGACCAATCAGAATGCGGATATTATGTGCCGCCGCTGCTATCCGCCATCTTGCGCCTTCTTTTTTGCAACGGTCAGTAAACAAATACATGTAACATAATAAGGCTCGGCCAGTTCACAAGGCAAAAGAAAAAACACCAGTTATGAAAGTTTATGAACATCAGTGCAGCGGTCACATAAATTCTGCAGAGTTTTTGAATGGTTGTATACGACAAGACGATAATTCTTCCATCGTGCAAATTATGGTAATTTTCGTCAGTTAAGGCTCGTTAGCATTCGGCCTGCTTTAAATCAGACACAGAGATGCAGTTTACTTAAGATCACATTTATTTGAATTATTTAATTATATAGTTTATTTGAATTAGAGAGAGAGAGAGAGAGAGAGTGTTGTCGTGTGCACTAATGTGTGTGCGTTGCGTCTATGAAAGCAGCATAGCCTACTGCATATAGTTTTAGTTTAGCTATAAACTCGAGACCGACCCGAACCCGAAGCTATTCATTAAACATTAACCCTAACCCAACCTGAACCCGACCCGAAACCCGAAAGTATTTCGGGACCCGTTGGGCTCGGGTCGGGTAGGAGACCTCTACTTGCAGCGCCTAAGTTAAAATACTGAGTGTGAAATAATAAAATGATATGTTAAAGGGGTCCTATTATGCTCCTTTACAAAGTCTTGATTTTATTTTGGGGGTGTACTAGAACAGGCTCTCATACTAGGTTGTTCGAAAAACACATTATT
>NW_015539887.1:1072582-1096335 GCF_001515605.1 Sinocyclocheilus anshuiensis
GGAAATGTCATGCCCCTTACCATAGCCGCCTGCGAGCTTCAGTGTAAATATTGCGTCAAAATCAAATCAAGTTGAGCGCGATTTAAACCCGGATGATTGTAACCACTCTACGTTTGTCTGCCTTGGGAAAGCTAGTGTGTCTCTGACATAGTGATAACAGTCATTGCCTTCTCTAGTGCAGCTCAACCAGGTCTCGTCCCATTCGTCTGTATTTGTGATATCACAAATCCCGGAAAATATGCGTTGTAGTCCAAACGAGTCGTTCATTGTAGTTTTTGAAAAGTGATTTCTGTTAAATAAAATATCTCCTTTTAAAGTGGACTTTGAACTTTGTAACTTTGCAGATCTTTTTTATGCTCAAACAGCAACATTGCAGACTAACTAAAGTTGAAAAAGTGAAAAAGCATAATAGGACCCCTTTAAAACATATGCTCTTATCATTCTGTGGACAAAATCCCATGAACTTTGCCCCAATCGGGAGCTGTTTATGCACATTGTGTGCTCATCTGTCTTCAATGCAGCTAACCTCGCTTCATCTTCCCATTCATCAAACTATGACAGGTCCTTTACTGCAAAAAGACGATCATTGCGACACTGTAAAGTGATGAAACTATGGCGCCATGTGCTTTTTTGAACCATTTTCATAGGTTTCATGTTATATTGTTGGCTCGGAAAATATGTAAGTTAAATGCGCATGCCCAGTAGCCGCAGCTGTATCCCTTATAGCCTTAACCACAAATCAGACAGGAGAGTAGATTAACTTCGGTGGACTTAAACTTGAAAAATGATGTGTTACACGGTTGAAATGAAATACTTTCTGATGTTTATTTATGCTCATGTCATGCTTTACGTAAATATGAAAAGATGATCGGTTCACGTGTTTGAACTGAGGCAATACAGTGATCTGTCACGACACATTAAAGAGCCACAAAACGGTATTTATTGTTTGAATTTCTTTAAAAATTAAAAAATTTGAAAGCTGAGAGTCTTGAGACCTTGTTTCATATCAGAAGTAACCTGTCTTGTCTGTCAGCACGTTGTCAGTTTTCTCTTTGCTCTGCGACGTATTTTTCACTGCTTGAGAACATGGTGTGTAGTGTGAGAGCGGCATTGTTTGCCGGGGATAGCAACAGTAACTAAGGAGGGTGGGCCTTTGAACAGAATTGACTCAAAAGAATGAATCATTCTTGAATGGGCATCGCTCATTGCCCAGAGAAAAGTAGACGGCGCATTTGGAATAAATTGAGGCATTTTTAACTTGTATTGCATTAAGATAAAGTAACGAGAGGAGCGTCGCCCACAGTAACGAAGTAAAAATATACCGTCAAATATACTCAAAGTATTAGTTACCCAAAAACTTTACTCAAGTAAATGTAATGAAGTAAATGTAACTCGTTACTACCCACCTCTGCACACTTGTATGTATCAAAATGCCCTTCTTTGCAAGTATCCTAATAAACATTAATTTAGGTCTTAAGTGAAAGCAAACAGCTGAGAAAGAAAACATGTGCAACAGTATATTGGATCCGGGCAGCTCTTAAAGTGACAGCAGTCTAATATTCCGGTTGTCTGTCATTCGTGTTAATCAAACAACAAAAGAGAAAATTTCTCACTGCTCTCGACTAAAATCACTTTTGTAATTTTAATAAGAAGACATTTATAATTTATTTACACAGTTAAGAGTATGCAGTGTTTTTATACATTTGTTTACTTTATACAGTGTATGTAGCATTTCTACATTTATTTGTTTTTCTGTAGTTTTTGTCCTATTATTGTAATGTTTCTTATTCTTATATAATCACTGACTGTTTACTTTTTTCAGTGAGTTTTTGTTTGTTTGTTTTTACATTTAGGCTAGTATTCGTTTTTTGTGATAATGACACTGGTGACAAGAATTCTGACATTTCTATGGTATCAAAAAATGTATATCATAAAGACCTTATTTAAAGCAAAAATAACTATATTGTGATATATATATCATTACCGTGAAATAGAATTACTCGTATCATGGTTTTGGCCATATCGCCCACCCCTATAGCACATTATCAAAAACCCTCCACCTCCACCAGCTCCACCCATATAAATCTGCTACGAATAATTTCATGGATGCTGTATGTTCACAGCAGCTTGTCATTGAATATACTTGCAGTGGTAAGTCTCTGTACTTGCTCGGCAGCAATGTTGCAGATCTATTCAGCCAAGACCAAATACGTTAACACTGGCATGTCCATTACAATGCAAAACTATTCCGAGAGTTGTCATGATTGATCGTTTTATGGCACAGGCTGTGCATAGATTCTTTAAAAATGTCCTTTAGTGTTCCATTGAAAATTTAATAATATACAGCTTTGTAAAAACACAACAACATGCATTCAAGTCCCCTTAGGCCTTTCTGACTGTGTTTATGTTCATTTTAGCTGGCTCTACGGGCTGCCCCATCCTATGAGGGCTTCATGGCTGCTCTGGTTTCTCATGAAGGCGATGAGCTGAAGGAAGGCTTTACGACCGGCATGCATCAAGACCTAGACTTCTACCTGCCAGCCATGGAGAAGCAGCTGTCCATCCTGGATGCTCTCTATGAGGAGTATGGCTTGGAATCAGATGAGATCGTGTGACTAACACAAATACACCTGCACAGCAAACAGAGCTTGGTTCTGACGGAGCTCATCGGTTTCAGTGGTGAAGTTATAACTCTTTAACCCGCTGTGGTAACCGAGCCCGAAGTTAGTGTTGAAAACAGGGAGGTTTCTGTGAGGGCAGGGCTTGCAAAGCCTGACCAGTAAGAGTGTGTTGGATAATGTGGCATATGCAGACTCCAGTAACAGTCATCCCTGTGAAATTTAAACGGCCGCGTCAAAATAATGCTAGCTGAGGGGGGCAGGGTGTGATTCCAAGTGTTTTCAGGGAACAGGTATATTTTTAGAAACCTTCAGTGGCGTGATCAAGTGTTTTGTTGACATTGGTTGTATGTTTTTCATACACTTTTAGGCATGAGAGTACAACGGCAGATAAGATGAAGATATTGTTTACCTGGAAGTGAAGGTGTTTTTTGCAGTATCCTTATTTACAGTAAAACTGCACATGTGCTTTTCTCCTCACTTGAAATATTGCATTACTTTTGTTCAGATACTCGCATCTGTTCGTTTTAGACTAGCACAAAACTAAGAAGTTATTCAGAGACTTTTGGGGATTCAGATAAACATGCAGTGTGTTCATAAAACCAAGTACTTAAGTTAAGTATACAAATACTGTGGTGGGCTATTTTTTGCAATGACATAATCTTAGTTTAAACACATTCACAATGGCTCAATTTATAACTTGTTGGATCAACTTGGTGAGAGGGACCAAAGCAGAGTTGTTTCTTCATGATTTTTTGGAAAGATTTCCTACTATTGAGAACATGTAGCTGTGGCTCTACAAAAGGAAAGATGTCATGATATTTCCTCGGTGACTTTATTTATTGACTTATTTATATGAATATTAATTCTAACTGTTGATTCTTATTGTAAGAATCACACTATGCTTATTCTCAAATCATATGAATGATACAAATTTGTGCATGTTGCATTGTATGGATTATGTTTTTGTATTTTGACATTAATCTAGATTTAGATTACTAAATGATTCGCACATAATATGAGGATGACTGTTCTCTTAGGTTTACTTTTTATTTTAATTTAATTCCACAAAGTTTTAAACTAAAATCCTTTATAACCTTTATTCCTTGGCTTTATAACTATGCCTGCATTGTAAATGTCAGAATTGTATGACTATATGACTTTCTTTTTCTGCTGAACACAAAAGATATTTTGAAGTATTTTGGTAAACAAAAAGTTAAGAATATAAAATCATGAGACATTCTCAAAATATCTTCTATGTTCCATATAAGGTATTAAGTCGTACAGTTTTTGAACAGCATGGTGTCAACAAACTTGAGTTGGTGTCTTTTGACTTGGTGTCAATAAACTATGAGTTTATTTGTTCTGTTGAACTCAAAAGAAGATATTTTGAAGAATGTTGGTAACAAAACAGTTGATGGTAGACATTGACTTCCATAGTATGGAAAAAAATACTATGGAAGTCAATGGCTACTGTCAGCTGTTTGGTTAACAATATAAATATCTTGTTGTGGATGAACTGTCCCTTTAAATTCAGTTGAAGTTTTGACATCCTAAGAAGAATAGCACACAGTATTAAATATGGTATGCCTTTTTATATGTATTTGCTAATTGTAATTTTTTAATTGTATGTCTTTTATACTGAATTGCCTGCAGTGGTTTTCTTTTTTTTATTAAAAAATATGGTAAATTTCTCGCAACATAGATCAATTTTGTATTTTCAAATTCATGAGGTGACCAATAAAAATCATTATCCATTCAAGTGACCTTTTTAGACACAAGCAATGTTACACCGTCGTTATGACGCTCAATCCTTCAATATCTGGATGTGGTTGCTGGGATACTCTCACCACAACAAAGATGATCTCTAGACTTAGTAATAAGGGCCAAGAATAGAAGAATTGTTTTTACGTGCACTTGTGCATGTGTGATAGAGGGAGAATGGTTTTTGATGTTTTTGTTGGTCAAAACACAGAGAAAATATCCAGAGTCAGTGGTTCACTTTGACTGTTTTGAGAGTGTATTCTACATGACCAATATGTAGTGACTAAATATACTACTACAATCGAATACAGTATTTATTAAATGGCCATCATGACAGTTCTGAGAGGAGTTATATTACGTTCCATACTCAATGGAAACACTTTATCTATGCAGCATTGCTCCATCCATTTCTAGGGGATGATGGGAAAACATTCGGGAGAACTTCTTGGGCAGGCAGCACGATGGAATTGGCAATTGGATGCCAAATTAACCCCTTGCAACACCCCCAGCACTCTATCAAAAACTTCTTGGCCCATGAACAGAGTTTTCCAGTGACCTGAATGCAAGCTTCTTGGAAGAAGAGGTCTAATATGTTTATTGGATTTCAGCCAGCCAGTCAGAATGTAAATTATTTTTGATTAAGCAGTATCACAAGCTTTTGTACAACATTTAATTTAACAAGTTCATACAAAACGCATTCCACTACACTGATTTTCAGTGTACTAGCCTGACATATTTAAAGGTGCAATAGTGATTGTCTTCAGTAGGGTTGTCAAAATGGCTGAAAAACTAAATTCGAATTTTGTACTTAAATATTATAAAAAAATTGAATTGTATTCGAACTTAAAATGCATAATTTCAGTTAGGGTGAAGAAAAGCTTTTGGATTCTCTCCTGAGGCCACAAGAGGGCGCATCGAGCAAAATATTACTAATGCACGTTTCTTCAAAGCACAAGATAACATGACTATCTGTGAAAAAAGTGCATAATGTTTAAAATAATGTTTATAAACCAATTATAATTAAGTTGCTTAAACAACTATAAACAAAACAGCATCATGCATGTATGTATGTATGCATAGTTTAATACAAAGGGCTGAAAGCCAATCACACAGAGTACATTTTTCATTTAAAAACACGATTTGCAGTGGGATGGGGAAAAACCCCCGCCATAAAGTCTCGAGATATGTTTTTCAAAGTTGAACTTGCATTAATTTTATATGGCTTTCTAAACATGCGGCTCTTTTGTGCGAGATGCGAGTGCAATGGTGATAGATGTCCCTCTAGAAAATGTGCGAAATATGCGTTCTGTGTGAATGGCTTGGTTTCAGTTTTGACGTAAAAAAAACACCTTCTACGCATTGATGTTCTCTTTCCCCGCAATATTTGTAATTAACAACGCAGCAGTGCCGCATCTAGTGGCTTCAACTGGATAGGCTAACAAAAACATTAAAATGCGATGACACTTACATCGTCATCATCGCATCTTGTGCGCTGCTGATAAGGCTGCCTCCTTAACGCACACCTAAAATTCGATTGCAATGTTTTTGCATTCGAATGTGGATTTTAATTTTAATTTCGACGAATATTCGAAATTCGAATTTTTTTGATTGCCCTAGTCTTCAGAAACATTTTTTTGTTGTGCTGGTTGAAAGTCTCTTCACATCCCGACAGCAATCATTAAGTTAAGTGGTCTAAATGTATTTATCCGTATTTATATATTCTGTGGAAGGCGTAGGACCAAGAAATGTTCATCCAATAAAAACGCTCTGTCTGAGCATTTTAATTGGCTTTCCAACCTGCCTGTCAACGTATGTATTTGCATACATATGTATTCATTAGTGCTGTCAATCGATAAAAAAAATTATAATAATTAATCGCACGTTTTTCTGAAATTAATCGCGATTAATCCCACCTAACATTAAAGTTTTTTAAAATATACTTTTATATTGCAATAATTTCACATTCAATCTTCAAATGAATGTACAAACAACATAAAGACAGTATATTTTTAAATATTTGTTTAATGGCATCTTTTTTATGACTGAAGGCCAGTATACTTCAGTAATGCGACTAAAATAGGAATACTCCACGTCTTAATTCTATTTCTGTTTACTTCGAATATGGCTTTAGCCGGATTAAGGTAATCAAAAATCTCTGTTTACATGGTAGATTCTTAATCAGAGTATTGTCTTAATCGTGTTAAAATTGGATTATTGTTGTCCATGTAAACATACTCAATGATACTAATACTGATTTCTCTATTAAATTGCCCCCCCACCCTAATATTTAACCATTGACTATAGCCATTCAACATTACAGTATAATTGAGACATTTATTAGACTTTATAAAATAACTTCTAATTTAAGTTAACTTAAAACAATCTTCACATAAACCCATTATAATAAATGTCATATTTACCTGTGCCCTTCAGCAGAAATATACGGAAATTGAAATTGAAGTTATCAACACTAAATTCTAAATGAAATATAGATGAATCCTTAAAGCTATAAAAGTTCTGTTATCCTCTTTTTTTTTCTTTGTCCTTTGATTAATAGACATCACAGCAGCTGGTTGTTTTGGCTGGTATTTCTTTAAGAGCTGCCGCTGCTGAATGTGACGCGGATCTGACACACATCATATTTTCTCTCAACTCTTTTTACCTTTTCTGACCCACTTCAGGACTTAAAGTCTCTATTAATGAGCTGACGAGTTGAATCGGGTGTGTCGGATGAGTGAGAGTGCTGGGCTGCTCCAGAACAGTTTTGAAAACCATTTCAGAGACATGTTCTTAAATGTGACTCATATAAAATATATTACATGCATGCAGTTTTAAGGCAGCTTTAATCGGCTTTTTGGTAACTTCATGACTTAAATAAAATATATTACATGCATGCAGTTTTAAGGCAGCTTTAATCGGCTTTTTGGTAACTTCATGACTTAACTGACCACGATATTGCATGCAAGTAGTTTATTTCGCGGTTTGATATGAAAGGATACAGGCTACAGCTAGTGCCGGCGCCTTTGTGCGTGCAATGGAAGAGCACGCGCTGCGAGCACAGTACCGTTTCCGCGCTCGTTTGACTCGCGCCTGGCGCTGAAGTGGAGCGCGCATCTGAAACGCCTCCCATTCAGTCGTTCTGCGACTGAATAAATGCACTTCTTGTCAAGAGAAAAAGTGACAGAAGCAGCAGTTGTGAGTGGGGTGGCCAACCCTAGCACCGCCCCTGCGTTAATTGCGTTAAATATTTTTAACGCGTTAAACTGAAAAAATTAATCGCCTGTGTTGACGCGCTAATTTTGACACCACTAGTATTTATATATTCTGTGGAAGGTGTAGGACCAACAAATGTTCGTCCAATCAAAACGCTCGTTCCAAGCGTTTTGATTGGCTTTCCTACCTGCCTGTCAACATATGTATTTGCATACCTCTTGCCACCCGGTTCGCAGACAGGATAAGTCATCAGTGCGTTCATGTATGCTATGCAGACAGAGCGAGAATGACAGGCAAACATCAACAACTTGATCTTCCTTCCTGGTAGAGGTCTGCGGGCTCACACCCGACCAGATTTTTTGCGCCACGGGATTAAATTCCCGAATAAAACGCGGTAGCGATCGGTAACTCTGGTGTAATTTGGAGCGGGCGGTCTAACAATATCCCATTCCCGACGCAATATTCCCGTTCCTGCGCTTTATTCTTATTAACCACCGGTACAGCCTACACTCAGACTGTTATGCTCGCGCTGCACGCATGCTTTAAAAGTCACGCGTTTTATTTGTGGGGTCTGTGCGCAGCATGTGCATAAAGATGCTCAGAGCAGGCTGTACCGGTGGTAAATATACGGCTCTCAGACAGAACAGGCAGGTTGTCGATGAGTGACAGAGCAGAATAAGGATGGTGCAAAGTGTGGATGCGCTGTCCTTGAAGGACGTTCAACTCGGTTTTGTTTATATTTTGCTTAGCCTATAATTTTAAATGACAGATGTCGTATTTATTTATTTTTCTCTGCGATACTTTTCCTACTGTGTTAACAGAAAAATGTCCAACGAATTTAGTATTTTGACAAGACGAATAACCTAGCTAATAGGCTATTTTTGTACAACCTACATTTAAATTTTTTTTTCTCTCAACGACACTTTTTCCTATTGTGTTGTAAATGTTAAACAAATTGTATCCTGACAAGCCGAATAAAAATAAGAAATGCAATTTCCTACGGTGTTGCATAAAATATTAAACTAATTTCGTGTCTTAAGATAATTCATATAAATTCAAGTCAAAGTCAATAAATTCAAGACTTGACAAGACGAATAAAATAACATACAATTTTGTGCAGACTACACTTTTATTTGTTAGCCTATCTCTCTTTCTTTCAGTAGCGGAAATTTTAATGTGAGATTCTGGAAACGAGATCTAAATTTAGCAGGAACGGTTGGGTTGGGAAGAGAATTATTCTAAGCGGACAGCGGGTGAACAAAGAGTGAATATATAGCGGGAGCGGGTGGGTGCGGAATATAACCTTGCGGGAGCGGGAATAAAAAATAGTCCCGCGCAGACCTCTACTTCCTTGTATTGTAGTACTGTTACTAACTGTGCTATAAAGTTTTCTCACCAGTGAATGACACATGATGTATTTTAGTAATGTTGTCTCTAATGTGGTCCTCTGGTCTGTTCGCGTTCATGCGTTAAGGAGGCGTGGCTTTGGACGGCGATTTGCAAGGAGGGTGGGACGTTCGCTTTCAGTGCTATCAGGCTAAAGTTAGCATTTTCCAAGATTATCTACTGCACCTTTAACTGTTGAGCAAAGGTCACACATCTTTTGCAAACTCTTGCACATGACAGTATTTGAAAAATGTAATCTTTTCAAAAATGCATCTCTAGACCTTGTGTTTCGTGTTATTTAACGGTGAAAATGCGTTTTCTGTAAATTACCCCAATGATATTTCGATCCTAAATGAATCAAGATTTGTTGATTGAATTGAGGTACTGATTCAATGCCTTATACGTACTGGATTATGCAATGAATGTTGTTGTCATTGTACACCTACCCTAAAGCATGGACACCACAACAAATTGCAACATTTAACAGAATATAAATACAAAATATGAAAATAAATGTTCCTGCAACACTGCAGCTTTGACATTTGTATTCTTTGTATTGAGGCAAGAGGTCAATCTGTGATGCTACTTTGGCAAAATTGGCTTTGTCATCACATGACCTATGGCATCAGTTCCATTGCTGCCCATTCACGACTCCTCTCACATGTCCATCGAACACTGCATATTTCAACACTATACTCAGCTCAACCAATCAAATTAGAAGGCTGCAAACAGCTGTTGTATGAAATATATTAGACTGCTGCAGAGATTGTATTTGTAGGCCAAAACCAGGAAACAAGGACATTTCTGGAAATCTGAGGGTGCAAAAAAAATCTAAATATTGAGAAAATCGCCTTTAAAGTTGACCAAATGAAGTTCTTAGCAATGCACATTACTAATCAAAATTAAGTTTTGATATATTTACGGTAGGAAATTTACAAAATATCTTCATGAAACATGATCTTTACTTAATAATATCCTAATGATTTTTGCCATAAAAGAAAAATCTATAATTTTTAACCATACGATGTATTGTTGGCTTTTGCTACAAATATACCCGTGCTACTTATGAGTGGTTTTGTGGTCCAGGGTCACATATGTTAATGACATTAATTAGGAGTCGTTTACAAGGCAGAGAGATTTGATCATTCGTGATTCATAGATAGATTTTACATCTGAAAGAGAGGCATACGTGCATTTTCTGTGTGTATGTTCATTCTATGTATCACACATACGCATATTTGAGAGATGATCGTAAGCTCAAATTTAGGATGGTTTCTGTGCAACATATTATAAACGAGACCTCATATTCTATGTTAAGTCAATTAATTTTTACAATTTTTTTAATGGGTTTTTGGTTAAATGCCTACAATAAGTTCTAAGGGTAACACAAGCTAACGATATTTTCACGTTTTATTCCTTGACATAAAATTACATCAGAGGTTGTTATGGACATTAATAGTCATCACACCGAACAGGAAAACATCTACTCACTAGTCTGCTTTTACAGCCTCAGTTTGTTGCCTTATTTCCTGCAATAATCCAAAAGCCAGTGGAAAAATCCTACTGACTCTTTGTCGAGGCAAACAGGGAAATGCTATCTTCCAGGGTGTGGCCTAAAAAAATGTAATCTCTGCACTCTATAGCATTTATTGCCTTTGTCAGTAAAATGTAGCTAGTTGATTCTATATTAGACTTTTTGATTCTATATTAGACAGTTTTTATATTGATGAACACTCATTTAAGATTTAAGAATTCTTGTGATTTGGCCCTTTGTTCCTGGCTATTATCCATCCATTTATTTCTAGTGTATATGTGTTTGTGTATGTTGTTCATTCTCTGCCATTTTATTGCACCTTGCATGTTTGCCATTCCTTCCGTAGGTCAGGGATTTTCACTGGGGCCTCGGGTGACAGCTGGGTCCTCTCTGTTTCCTGCCTGTGAAGCCCCCTGTCCTCCGTCCTACACCGGCACCCGAAACGTGACACCACTAAACCTGCATTGGTATAATCCACCATCATACTTACAATATGGCAGCTGTCTTTTTTCCTATTTAATTTAATCACAGTCTATAGAGCTGTTTCCAAAATTGCCCCCATTCACTATTTCTTTGCTCATTCATTCCACAAGTCCACAGAATGAGTGAAAGAAGCGAGCACATTTCGACACTGAGTGTGCTGGAAATGCTTAAGACGTCATATTTTTGTGAGATTTTGTGGGAATTAATTTGGCGCGACCCTCATAGTATTCTTTTGCAGCTAGCTGTTGAGTGTACATCTGTTGTACACTTGTTGAGGTGCATTATGGGATCGAATGAGTGCACTCGATAAAGTCCACTAAAGTTTTCCACACCACTACAAATAGTCAGTGTTGGGTAGATTACTTGTAAATTGTAGTCCGTTACTGATTACAAATTACATACATTTTGTAGTGTAGTCTGTTAGATTACACATTTTATGTAATCTATATAATCAGTCAAGGTAATTAATCTGATTATGAGCATTTTAAAATGTCATATAATCTAATTACAAGTACTTTCTTTTTGGAATCTGATTACATAATCTAGATTACATTTAATCAGTTTCTACCCTGAAAATAGTGCACTATATAGATAGCGATTTAGGACACAGTTTAGGATTTCACCAGCAGACATTTCAAACTCCAGACTATAAGATTAGCAGAAAGTTTCCACCCAGACCCAATGGAAAGTCCTGGGCAACTTTAGCTAAATAAGACCCCATTTGAGCCCCTGCAAATGCAACAGGGGTCTTAACTCACACCCAGTTCCATGCAACCCCCTCTTCAATGTCTCATACTGGCACATTCCCAACAAAGTTCAAAATCAGATTGTGTTATGCAATGCATATATAAGATATTGCCTAGCTCATCTGCAGGCAAATTACCATAATGTGATTAGTGGGTAAAGATATGGCTGTGTAATATGGTTACTGAACGGCAACCATCTTCAAAAATCAGTGCACCCAACTCAGGGTTCCTGCCAACCTTTACAAACACACACACACACACACACAATAAAAAAAAAATGCCAGTCTAAAGCCATTGCACAAGACTTTTCAGGTTCTGTGGTCCATTCTTCCATCAGCACATAGTGTTTCTTTCCTGGAAAGCTGTCGACAGCATCCCTTTTATCTTTCTCTGTCACCTTCCGTCTCCTCCGTGATCAATACACTGTCAAACACTGTCAGGCCTCACGCCCACATATATAGTCTCTGAGCAGCAGAGCTGGAGACTCAACACAGAAATGCTGATGTAACTGCGGCTGGCTGTGATCTAGCACAGAGCTTAGTCAGCTACAACACCTTGATGAGCTAGAAAAACTCATCAAATATACAGCAACGAGAGCAGTACGGCGTTCTCTGAAGGCTTGCCAACACAAAAATGTTAGCGATGCCAACCCTGATATCACATGAACCATAAATAACTTTTAAAAAGTGTATGGATCACTTCAGTCAACATAAAGGAACATTCATATTCCACCGCTGTTGAACAGAAAATCCAGTCTAACAGTACTTTTCACTTTTTGAATCGCTCTGTGGTCTGTGTTTGTGCATGGTGATGGGCTTTAAAGTGACCTTTTCTGTCTTCATGAGTGAACCAATTGCCTTCATTTGGAACTATTTTTCTGGCAGAGCAAAATTAGACAAAAATGTAAAGAATCAAATACATTACACAACATTTGCCCAGATGTTTGCCCTGAATGAGTCAACGCTGCCAAAAGTCAGAGACGATCTGCAGTTTTTCAGCAGTTTTTTAGCTTCACATTATGATTCCATCCAGTCTGAGGATATCAAATAAATTTGATATTTTGAGCCAATTTTAGAACACATTGTTTTCATTTGTCATATGTCTTCTAGCAACAATGCACGTTTCTGCATGGGCTTGTATTTGTTTGGAACATATGGTAGTGTGTGATCTTCAGTCATTTCGTGTATGATGCCAGTTTTCTCTGTAACCATTTACAAAGTCAACAAATGAATTATACCGACTAACTCAACATTAAGTTTTCATTAATTGAGCTGTTGTACAAAAACAAAACTACATTTGTTCTGTTGGTGTATTATCCTTAATGCCTTTAAAGCTGGTATACACTACACAACTTTTCAAATCTGAAAATACTTTATAACACTAGCCATCATACATTTGTCATGCATCTCATAGCAACAAGGTGCATATTTCTGCATGAGTTTTTTGTGGTCAAAATTACAACTTGTGCCCATCATACAATCATTTTATGCTAAATCTGTCACCTCTGACTGCTCAAAATCTACAGATTGGCTCTAACTTTGGGCAACTAGTATTGACAATATTGTGTAATCTATTACAACATTTTGATGAAAGAATATGAAGACAAAATCCTCACAAAATTCATGTTTAGGAGAAGAAAATGAATGGGTCCAATATAAACAACAGTGATACTGTAAAAGTTAGCTTTTCAAGCTTTATTTTAGCGTCATTACAGGACAGTATCAAACAAGTTTTAATACTGAGAACAGCTTTTAAATTACACTAGGACAAAACATTCAGTCTCTTTTGTATTTGTTTGTTGTGCAATATTTGATGTTAACATCTTTCCTCAATTTGTACAACTCTGAGGATAACAGTCAGTTACAAGCTTAATGCACTTTAACTCCAAAAATGCCTGCCTGTCATAAGCCATCAATGTATGTGGCGATTTTGCTCTTTTGAACAAGAGTATACAATATAAACATGCAGTTTCACCAGAATAATAAATTCAAGACACTTATTTCGATAATATATCCATAATATTTTACATGAAATCTACAGGTAAGTCAGGAATATCACCCCAGAAATGTAAGCAGTTTTCTGTAGCAAATGCATCATATAGCTTATGGAAAACTGGCTTGATCAAAAAAACTCAAAGATGCTTAAGCAAGATTTCACTGAATTTAACAGTAAGTAAGTGCTGTATGCTACACCTCAGGTCCTGTAATCACAAAGGCTAAAGCACATCGTATATGCTGAGGTATATTGGCATATTATATACTGGATTTTGGCATAAATCAGTTTAAAGCCTTTGGGACGACAAACAGTCCAGCCATAATCCAACAGTCTTTAGCCTGAATAGCAGCAAAATGCTACCCCTGCAATAGCAGACAGTACAAAATGTTCAATAACAACTGAATGGTTTTTCCAACACAACCTCACGGCAATTCCAAACTATTTTGCCAAATTGATGGCTATATTGAATACATCTGTAATCTGCTTACACCCCACTCACTGATGGTTAGGTTTAGGGACAGAGCTTCACATTGTTTGAATTCAAACAAATCGCCACCTTGTAAAATAGTTAGGTTTCCTCATGAGATTGGTTGGTTTTTCCTCCCTATTTTAAGATCTTCAGACCCATAACCCAATAAATACGCAGTGTTTGCTTTACTTCAAGATCTTGAAGCACAAAACAACAGAGCGGAACTAAGCTAAACTGTGGAATATGTGCACCCTACTCCACACATGGAGGTGGATGGGTTATGGATATCTTTAAGTGGTTTCCTGAGATATGATGGAAATGTTAACTAAGTGTGACCCCATAAAACATACCGAGAGCCTGGAAAGCAGGGCCTTCTAATCTTAAACATCCTAAATATTGTCAGTCAGTAGTATTGCAGCCTTTTTTTTACATGAAATAGTCTGTGAAAACACACCTTTTATCCCCAGGGTCCAAAAATAACACCTGCCATGCACCAAACTGAAGTAAAATGTGAATTTGGTTCTTAGGTAAATGGTTTTACTGGCCATTTGGGTCACTGCAACAATGCAAATTGCAAGAAACCACTAAAATTAGTGTATAAATGGTTCAGAGATGTTACTGAGTTTGACTCCCTCATTGAGCTGTGAATCATTTTTTGGTTATGTTTGATTAGTATCAAAAAATATTGAAGATAATGAATGTTGGTACTGTATATGGTATGCTGGCACTTCTGAACAACCATCAAGCGATGTTTGTCAATTAAACAGTCATTTGGCTAATAATTGTGCCATTTTATGAGCTCTTAAATTCCATTTTTTCTTCAATTTACCCATTATTGGGCTGTATGACAACAAGTTAATTTTGGACCCAGTATGCAAATCTGTACTAAACTTAATGTACATCAGTGTTATTTAAGATAATGAAATTATTAGGTTTCTTCCAAGGCCAAGCACCAGTTTGGTCTAAGCCTACATAATATTACATTTAAAGATATGAGCCACTTTTGTTTTTTCAGTTACATGCCTTGGTAATGATCTCTGCTGACATGTCTACAGCAATCTCAGCCTCATGCAAAATACTATAGTAACAACGTCACATTGCATTCCACATACAGAGCACCCTATGTGAGGGAAGGTGGGGTGGACCAGGAGAAAACGGCTTTCCTCTGAAACAGTACTACAGTACTTTGAGGTATTGAGAAGTCATTTACCCATCTCCAAGAGGCAACCAACTCACCTGTTTCCTTTTAGTGCAGCCAAGCACGCTGGCCAAATGTCGAGCCAGGGCCGAATGGCAGGCAGCAGAGGCTGAATGAATGGAGAATGGAGTCTGAAGTCCTGTTAGAGTTCTTAAGAGTGCGAGCACAAACGTGGCTTTGCCAAGCGTTCCTTTCCCGAGTGAGCTACATGGCCTCTCAGCATCATGTCAACAGAGAAGTTCAGCTAATGTGTTTGTGATAATTCCATCAATGATTTCTACTCTCAGTTTATCCACTGAATCTACGGTCGTCGTTTATATGGATCTCGCCAGTTGAAACGACACACTACTTTCTTTAGTCCTCATGTGAAATACTTGCAGTTTGTTGAGTCAATGAAACAGTCAGCTGTGCACTTGAGATGTCCATAAGATCTGTGGACAGAAAGACAGGGATGTTATTTGGACAAACTTAATTTAATCAAAGCAAAATTCTTTCAAAATATTATTTTAATATAACATTATTCTAGAGTATAATAGTCAGTAAAAAAATAAATAATATTCAAACTCTTTGGGATGTGAAAAATGGCTCATATTCCTTCAGGGGGATTTTAGCTTCGCCCTATCCATTTTAAACGGGCTTGAACAGTCTTACCCAGGCAAAAAGGATCTGCATGTGTGAAAGCCAAAATCCTTTCCGTCACACTCCTCTACCTCTTCATAGCGATATCCATCCCCACAATATGCAAGTTTGCACTCTGAGAAAGAGAAAAAGAAAAAAGGAGAAGCAAAAGATTGGTGAAATTTACAGTAAAAAGCTGGCAGCTATATAGTAGCAAATGTACATTTTAAGCTTTACAGACTTTACAGACTCAAATTAAAAACATAGATTTTATGAACTGAGATAATGTTAATATACCAAATTACTAAAATCAGTTTTGAGATGTCTACACAAATACAAAACACCAACATGGCAAACAGACATAACACTAAAATAATGCAATAATCATTAATTAAACAACTTAAGATATAACATAAAACCCTAATGTACATAAGTGAAAAGAAATAAAAAAAAAACTAAGAAGAATGCCCTGGTGTTACTACCTCGGTTCCCTGAGATGAGGGAATGAGCATTGTATTGCTACATATATCTGGAAACTCCTGTTTACTCTGAATACTGAAGCCTGAAGTCATGTTTGTGCAGCTGCACGAACAAATGGCACTTCAACCCGCCAAAAGGAGTGGAGCCGGCTGCTATATAAGTCGGCTCTTAGTGCCATTTTGTCAGAATCTTTCGACTGATAGCGACAGTCATCGACTCGTGTGTAGCCTTATAGCACAGCAGGTTACGCTCATTCCATTATCTCAGGGAACTGAGGTTACGTTAGTAACTGGAAGATTCCCTATTGAACAGTCTCTCCCATTGCATTGCTACACATATGGGGAACGCATCCAATGGCACCATGAGTGCAGAACGAAGCTGCTCTGTGAGCCCAGCCCCAGAGAACCCGAAATGATGGCCCCTAAGAAGCATGAGCCAGGCTGGGTCCATGTTACAAGACCTTCTCCACTCATAGAGGGGATTAGGTAAACTAAGCGGACAAAATCCATGCCTGAAGGCCAGGGACCTCCAAGATATAAAATCTGGTGAAGGTAAACGGCGAAGACCAGTCGGCAGCTGCACAGATACAGTGGGGAAAATATTTTTTTATATTTTTTTGATCCCCTGCTGATTTTGTAAGTTTGCCCACTTACAAAGAAATAAAGGGCCTGTCATTTTTATGGTAGGTTTATTTTAACGGATAGAGACAGAATATCAACCAAAAAATCCAGAAAAAAACACATTATATAAAGGTTAGAAATTGATTTGCATTTCAGTGAGTGAAATAAGTATTTGATCCCCTACCAACCAGCAAGAATTCTGGCTCCCACAGATTGGTTATGTGCCCATGTGGAACACAGATCAGTCCTGTCACTTTAAGAAATTTCTCCTAATGTCAGCTCGTTAGGTGTATAAGACACCTGTCCACACAATCTGTATCTTACATTCCAACCTCTCCCACCACCATGGGCAAGACCAAAGAGCTGTCAAAGGATGTCAGAGACAAGATTGTAGATCTGCACAAAGCTTGAATGGGCTACAAGACCATCAGCAAGAAGCTTGGTGAGAAGGAGACAACTGTTGGTGCGATTATTCGGAAATGGAAGAAATACAAAACAACCATCAATTGGTTGTTTCGGCATTGGTCTGGAGCTCCGTACAAGATCTTGCCTCATGGGGTAAGGACGATCATGAGAAAGGTGAGGGATCAGCCCCGAACTACAAGGGAGGAGCTTGTTAATGATCTTAAGGCAGTTGGGACCACAGTCACCAAGCAAACCATTGGTAACACACTACGCCGCAATGGACTAAAATCCTGCAGTGCCCGCAAGGTATACCACCAAGGCAACAAAGGAGTGGCTCAAGAAGAAGCTCATTAAGGTCATGGAGTGGCCTAGCCAATCTCAAAAATCTGTGGAGGGAGCTGAAACTTAGAGTTGCCAAACGACAGCCAAGAAACCTTAAGGATTTAGAGAGGATCTGTAAAGAGGAGTGGATCAAAATCCTTCCCGAGATGTGTGTAAACCTGGTGACCATCTACAAGAAACATCTGAACTCTGTGCTTGCCAACAAGGGTTTCTGCACCAAGTACCACGTCATGGATTTCTTGTTTGATATTCTGTCTCTATCAGTTAAAATAAACTTACCATAAAAATGATAAACCCTTCTTTTTTTTCTGTGGGCAAATTTACCAAATCAGCAGGGGATCAAATAATTATTTTCCCCACTGTACATGCAAAATAAGTAAAAGAACCAAGCACAGTGAAGAAATGTCAGCTTTAAAACTTGAGTAATGGGTCTTTGGCAATTGTCAGCAAATCATTTATTTACTTAAAGTAACATTTAATTGCTGACAAGAAATGTTGTATTTCTTGTGAAATGCAATACATACGTAAAACTTAGAGTTGCCAAACGACAGCCAAGAAACCTTAAGGATTTAGAGAGGATCTGTAAAGAGGAGTGGATCAAAATCCTTCCTGAGATGTGTGCAAACCTGGTGACCAACTACAAAAAACGTCTTACCTCTGTGCTTGCCAACAAGGGTTTCTGCACCAAGTACTAAGTCATGTTTTGCTTGGGGATCAAATACTTATTTCACTCACTGAAATGCAAATCAATTTCTAACCTTTATATAATGTGTTTTTTCTGGATTTTTTGGTTGGTAGTCTGTCTCTGTATGTTAAAATAAACCTACCATAAAAAAAGACCCTTCATTTCTTTGTAAGTGGGCAAACTTACAAAATCAGAAGGGGATCAAATAAATATTTTCCTCACTTTATCACCAATTCACTGTATCACTCTGCTGGACCAAGCCCAGGAGGAGGACATTCCTCTGGTAGAATGGGCCCTTACTACAATAGGACACTGCAAATCCACTGAGGCGTAAGCTAGGGCTATAGCTTCAAATATCCAGTAAGATAGTCTCTGCTTCGTGACAAGCAGCCCTTTAGAGTGGCCTCCGAAGCAAACAAAGAGCTGCTCTGAATGCCAGAAGTGGCTAGAGCACTCTATTTAAACTCTAAGAGCCCAAACCGGGCAGAGTAAAGGAAGTGTTAGGAAGAGCCAGAAGGGTGATAACTTGTGCTCTGAACGGAGTGGAGAGCATCTTAGGCACATAGCAGTGTCTTGGTTTGAGGATGACTACAGTCGTTAGGCCCAAAATCAAGCCATGAAGCACTGACTGACAGTGTAAGTCACCCACTCGCTTGACCGACGCTAATGCCAGAAGTAGGGCAGTCTTAAGTGACAGAGGCCTTAAGTCGGCTGACTGGAGCGGCTCAAAGGAAGACCCTCGTAGGGCCCTAAGGACTATGGATAAGTCCCTTGTCGGCACAGTATGAGGATGAGGGGGGTTAGTCTTCAAGCTCCTTTCAAAAACTTATTCTGACTGACTGGCCAGCCACGAGCGCGTGATTCGCTGCGAAGGGTGCTACATACACTTTGAGCATGGAAGGAGTGCCCTTTGTCCAGCAGCTCTTGCAGAAAGGTTAACATGGATGACATGTTACAAGAGGATGGGTCCTCGTTCTGTGCTGCACACCATTTAGAAAAGACTGACAACTTAAGGGTGTAGAGATGTCTTGTAGATGGGGCTCTAGCCTACAAAATGGAATTAGCCACACTCACTGTGAGCTGTAAAGACTCATGTTGAGGGGCCAAACATAAAGGCTCCACAGCTAGAGCCGGGGATGCCAGATTATGCCTTTTGCTTGAGAGAGGAGGCCCTTCCTCAATGGAATTGGCCAAGGGGATGCTGATAGCAGCTGAATCAACTTGGGAGAACCACGTCTGATTACTCCTGAGTGGGGCCACCAAGAGGACCGAACACCCGACTTCCCTGAACAGTCTGATAATCTGAGGGAGTAGGACAATCGAAGGGAAGGCATACAGGCGAGCGCTGGGCCATTTGTGGGCCAGAGCATCCCGCTCCTTCGAGAAATATATTGGCCAGTGAGAGTTGTCTTCTGAGGTAAAGAGGTTCACCTCTGCCCTCCTGAAGACAGACCTTTGAACCATTTGGGGATGTAGTCTCTATTCTGCTGGAGCTACATTGTCCCGGGGCAGCATGTCCGCACCCTGGTTCAGTCTGCCCAACATGTGGACTGCCCTCAGTGAGAGCAGATTATACTGTGTCCATAGAAGGAGGTGTCTCGCCATCCTTTAAAGGTAGTGTGACCTGACACCGCCTTGGTGATTTATAAAGGCTACCACTGTCAAGCTGTCCAAGCAGACCAGGACATGGTGCCCTCTCAAATCTTAGTTATGTTGAGCCAAAGGTGGCGCTCCAGCACCACCAGGTTTACCATGGCCTTGCCAATTGCCAGTTGTTAATTTGCTGTGCACAGCTCCCTGAAGGCATCAGAACTCTGGTTCTGCCTGAAAAACTTGGAGTACCACCATCATGTGAAGCACTGAGCCAGCCTGAGACTTCAATGTCTTTGAAGTAAAGCGACCTCTGATCTTTATGGAAGGCCAAAGCATTATCAGTCTGGAGGCGGCTCAGCTCCTGTTAGTTATTCACCAGACACCATCCTTGCAGGTACCACTCATCTAAGCAGCTGCGGGAGGGCTCTTCAGGAGCCAACCAGTTCAAGGCAAGGTCTTCCACAGCCTTTGAGAAGATGCGGAACTGCTCACTGTCCATGCTGGGCTGTGTTGGTTGTTTCAAAGTGAGGGTGCCAGGGTCCTTACCGGAACACACCCAATCTTCTGCATCTGAAGCTGTCAGCGACTTAAGAGTCATCGGTGACAACTTGTTCGTGCTCCTACACGAATGTGAACAAATCAGGCTTCAGTATTTAGAGTAAACAGGAGTTTCTCCATGTGCCTAGCAACGCAATGGAAGAGACTGTTCGATAGAGAAACAGTTATTTAAATGAAGAAACCATCAAATGTGAGTTGTCGCACTGGGAATGTCAATTTATTGTTTTTCACTACAAATTACAAGACAACTTATTCTTTTTCACTTCCAAAAACTTTACATTTAACAGTATATTACTGTAAAATTAGATTTATTTATTTGTTTATTTATTTATTTAGTTTCTCACAGTATAGAATAAGGGAACTTACTGTTAATCAGTTAACAGGTTTTTACTGTTACATTTTTTTTTTCTTTTTACAGTGAGAGATAATGTACAGTCTGTTAATGTACAGTCTGGCAAAATAAACTCTTGATGCATGCCAGCACATTATTCAGCTTATTACATGGCACACAAAATAAATTAAATAAATGAACAAACACAAAAATACTCTGCTTCACGCTGTGGCTGCATTACCAATTTGGGTATGCATTATTTTCCTAATAATTCAACTGCCTGTCTTCAATTATTCCTTACATAAATATAGATTTGAGTGTTAAATCATTAAATGAGAAGAAAGAGAGCACGGTGCGACACAAGGCCATAGAATGCCTGGGACAAAAGCCAGCTCTACAGTTTAGAGGTCATTGTACAAAAATATTTGACCGCAGAATGCAGTGATCGACCAATCAGAATGGAGTATTCCAGAGCACCGTGTAATGAATTATGAGCACATATGTTGGGGTGACTTCTGAATGAAGGTGTTATTCTCGGCTTCATTTGCCATACAGGACCGGATTATTCCCATTTTAGAATGCACTCACGTTAAACTGCATTACAGCATGTTGCTGGGAATAAGCTGTCAGCTGGAGTGCCTCGGTTTCAACCTGATACTTACTGACACAGCCATCTGTGACCACCTTATTTCCGTCATCACACTCCTCTCCGTTCTCAACTTGCACGATGCTGTCTCCGCAGAAACCCTTCTGGTCAGGATCACGCTCCATCGACTGGAATGGTGTTAACTGCAATCAGAGAGTCTTTTACAGACCTTGGAGACTAAAATCACTGTGTAAAACTATTAAGAAATAAGATGCATTTCAAAAACAGACTGAGATGAAATTATTTTAGGAAGTTGACTTATTAACATGCTACAATTCATATTATATTTTATTTTTGCATTTATAATTAGCCTACTATACATAGAGTTTTATGACATCATTTGACAAACTACATTAAATATTTGCAATTTAAAAAAGTAATTTGTCACATCACTTGGCTATTCAAACTTATGAAATTAAAAAATATAAAATCAATCATAAATTACAAATAATTAAAATATATTAAAGCAATACACTACAGGTGAATAGGGTAAAACTATTATAATTTGTATAATTACTATAAATATGTATATTATATAATATTATTAAAACTATTATTAACTGTTAGATATCACCATACTTCCTCCTTTTGATTAATTAAAGTACATTAAGACAACTTTTTTATTACGTTTTCTGAAATAAAATGGGTAAATGAGGCATTATCTAATTAAGTATGTACTCATTTGCATACATTTACAAAACAAAAATCTGAACATTGGATATACACTGAACAAAATTATAAACGCAACACTTTTATTTTTGCCCCCATTTCTCATGAGCTGAACTCAAAGATCTAAGACATTCAGTGTATATATATATATATATATATATATATCCAATGTTCAGATTTTTGTATATACTACAAAGGGGATTTTGGATATCACTATATAAATCAGAAAATAATGTCAACAGGCAGAAAAAAAAAACATTTTTAACAAATCTTCAATTTTCAAATAATGATATATGAACAAACCTCTCTGCAAAAAACTTCAGAATATATATAGGAATAAAACTGTAAAGCTTGGTGTATGTAAGTGATACTGAAGTGGATTTCTGGCTCCATGCAAGAGAGAGAAAAAAACAACTAATTTTGAGAAAACGTCCTTTAATGGTATGAATTGTAAAATATATCTACAGACATAAATAGATAAAGTGTGATAAAAAAACAACAAAAAAAAAAACTTAAATGTGTATTTTGGATGTTTTTTTTTTTCACTAGTCTGAAAGAAGACAAGCTATGGAAGCAAAATAGCCAAAATTGACCAGTGTGGGAAAAAACAATGATTTTGCCTGTAGTGTCTTCTATGATAAAAAATCCATATGCATTTATGGTGAGCAAGTTGGTGACTTTTCATTTGACAAATTTTCTTCGTGGGTTTGCTTACTTGCTTTGCCAAAGCTTAACATGTCCACCCTGACGGCATAAAATATGCCAGAAGTGATTAGAATACAGTATTTTCAAAATATGTACGTTTAAATATACCAAATTCTCTTCAACAACCAGACTAAATATTTAGCTAGTCACAGTTTGTTGTAAGCTAATATGCTAATTGAAGTTCAAAATGTCCATCCTGTCGGCCACTTAGACTCGATAGAGTAGACATAATCATGACAGGGACATAGTTAATTTTGCAATGAAAACGTATTTAACAGTAATATATATGTCCTTGACAGGGTTTATGCTTTGAATAATGGCCCATAATTATCTAAAAAATGTGTGGGAGCTCAGCTAATATATTTCTTTAGTACTTGAGTGTCTACTATTTATGATACGACAAAGCGAATGGGAAATTAAAACCACATTTTTGAGCATTGGGAGGGTTGAAAGGCACTCTATGGTGATATTGACCCACATACAACCTAAAATATGCTTTTCCTAACACATATCATTTTAACACAAAAAAAGTTGATAAAAATAAAAGTTCTGGACAAGTATTATGCCATCTGTTTATGTTTAGATTACAACAATAATGGGCACCTGAATTGGCATCCAGCCATCAATGTCTTTGAAGTAAAGTGACCTCTGATCTTTACGGAAGGCCAAAGCATTATCAGTCTGGAGGCGGTTCA
>NW_015539887.1:1097392-1099622 GCF_001515605.1 Sinocyclocheilus anshuiensis
GTTCAGCTCCTGTTCGTTATTCACCACAAAGATCTGCAGCACAGACATTAAATATTATCAACTGCTTTACTGGCTAAATGAATTGAATGGTTTTAAAATTGAATATCATCCAAAAGTAACAATCAATCCAGTGCAGTGCACAGATATCTGGGAATATTCAGGCTTAGTTTGTAAAACGTGCTGCATTGCTGGCTTACCGCTGGCACTCTGGGATAGCTGCCCCAGTGGTCAAAGGAGGGGGCATTACAGCCGCAGCGTCCCGGGCTGCCAGGATGTCCCTTCTCTCCTTTCTGTCCTACCATGTACAGTCCTGGAGGAGAGGTAAACAACATTAAGCCGAAGGCATAAATGTCCCTCCATGTGATGCAAAGTAATGGAGTGATTTCAAGAGCTACTAACCCTGGCCCTCATCTATCACGAAGAGAAAGCAATTGAGTTAATATGCACAGAAACCAAAACAAGACAGCAGCTGTCCTGTGAATAAAGTGATGACATAATGTTTGGAATTCTGCAAGAAGCTTGGCCGCTCCGGCCGTCAGTCAAGGACATGATGTCATGGCTTCAGTCTCCTTTGGGGCTTCTGTTTCAGTCATGGATCAGGTTGCTTCTGAAGCTAAATAGACCAGTGGTGGGATTTCCTACAGTGATTTAAGATCCATGTGCTTCACTGTCTGCACATGGCGAATGCTGCAATATCACCATGTGATCTTGACAGAGCCGTTACCACTATTGACATTGAAGGGGACAAGACACCCACCCCCCACACCTCCCAGTAATTAGAAATGGCCAAATTTTCTTAATTTTAATTAATTTTTTTTTTTTAAATAAAAATAAATGTAAAAATTTAAAATTACATTTATTTTCATTTACTTGATTAATTTTATGTTCTAAATTTTCCAAGCAATTTTCCCAAAGAAACTATACTTTTTTAGAGACCACAAGAGATTTGAGAACTATTAGCACTTGTATGCAAATTTAATACCTGAGGCGGGCAAACCAGGAGGGCCAGGGTGACCAAGGGAGCCCTGAGGGCCTGCAGGACCCATGGGTCCAGTTGTACCAATGTCACCTTTTGCACCCTGCATCAGAAATCAATAATAACGGTCATTTATTTCCAATGCTTTTGCACTGTTATCATGTTGTTATTATGTGTTTGGGGCTGGATCACCTGCTTTCCTCTTTTTCCTGGGCGGCCGGTGGGTCCCCTGTTCCCTGAGCTTCCAGGTTCTCCTTTTGGGCCCATTTCACCCTGAGAAATTATTTTAAAATCACATATAAGATTGCCTTTGTTTCATTATGTTAACAAATAATAGACCAATTCTTTTTATATATAATACTAACTACGCCATAACTTAAAAAAATATATTTCTAATAATATGAAATAATAATATTTTCAGAACCTTCTGGCCAAGCATTCCAGGAAGACCCATTGATCCCTGAAACAGTACAGAAATGTAAAAAAAATGATGGATTAGACTAGTTACAATTTGCAGAATAAAACTAATTGCACTATGGTAACTTACCTTGTCACCTTTTAAGCCAATTTCACCTCTGAAACCTTGTGAGCCCTAACAGGACAAGATCGAAACAGCAAAAGAATAACTTAACGATGAACAACTGGGGTACAAAATTAAAGAATTAACTGAATGATAAGTGAGTTCAGAGAGGTAACTCACTTTTTCTCCCTTATGTCCAGGTAAGCCCTGCAATAAATGAACAATATTCAGCGAACAGGGTACAGTATTTTATGTCCATATGACAAGGCAGTATGACTGTAAGAGTCCTAATTCAGGAAAAAAAAAAAAATGCTGTCCAGACCTTGGGTCCAATTGGTCCTCTTGCCCCTGGCATTCCCATCAGCCCAGGGTCACCTTTCTCCCCCTGTTAAAAACACAGGGGTCACAGGAATAACATTGTCATGGTTTCCAGAAAAATATTAAGGAGCTCAACTGTTTTCAACACTGATAATAATCAGAAATGTTTCTTGAGCACAATTCAGCATATTAAAATGACTTCTAAAGGATCATGTGACACTGATGACTGGAGTAATGGCTGCTGAAAATTCAGCTTTTCTATCAGAGTAATAAATTACATTTGAAAACATATTAAATTAGAAGACTATTTTAAACTGTATATTTAGTGCTGTCAAATGATTAATCACGATTAATCGCATTCCAAAATAAAAAATTTTGTTTACATAATATATGTATGTGTACTGTGTATATTTATT
>NW_015539887.1:1107031-1111820 GCF_001515605.1 Sinocyclocheilus anshuiensis
TTTTTTGGGCAGTGTAGAGTAGTGCGTAGCGCTTGTTGTTTCGCCGATCACAAATGCAGACATGGTTTTATGTTTACACGTTGCGATACAACGCAATGCATAAAAAGACAGTATAAGTCATTATAATCAGTAATTATGTCCCCACTGGATGCAACAAATGCCTCGTTCATAATGGGTTTTATTGGTTTTGTCTCGTCGCGCTGGGACACGGCATCACAGTATGGTAAGGGGCGTAACATTTCCGTCACACGCTTGAGGTATTCGGCCAATCACAACACACTGGATAGCTGGCCAATCAGCGTACACCTCGCTTTTCAGAACGATGAGCTTTGTAAAAATCTACGCGTTTCAGAAAGGCGGGGCATAGAGGAGAAACAATAATGTACAGTATGTGGAAAATAATGTGTTTTTTTAACCTTAAACCGCATAAACACATTTCATTACACCAAATACACCAAATAATGTTCTTTTTTGCAACGTCATATGACCCCTTTAATGTACACAGTATACACACATATGTAAACAAAAATGTTTATTTTGGATGCGATTAATCGTTTGACAGCACTAGTAAAAATATTTTACAACATTAATGTTTTTACATTATTTTTTATTAAAAAATGCAGCCTTGGTGAGCTTTTTTTAATGTGAGGATGGAATTAATTACTCACTTTAGGCCCAGTTGGTCCTTGCCATCCGCTTGGTCCCTGTCGTCCTGGGAGACCAGGAGGGCCAGTGCGTCCCTGTAACACAAACAGCATCATTTTACACTCAGAGAGAAATATACATTTAAAAGTACTGTAAGCTTTAAATCAGCTCCATATATCCTTGCATATTGGCAGATTTCACTGAAATTAATGTCTTGATAAAGTGTTCTTGGCTTAATAAACGTCCAATCTTCTATGGCTTAAAAACGTCCAAACGTCCAATCTTTTTGCATGCTCAGATTGCTGACATTATTTTGGCTGATATATCTTTAGTGCACAGGTTTTGGCTGTCTAATGCAGTGGCTCAGAGCAGTTATACAAAATAAAATGATTAGGACGATTAACGATTTTAATTAAAACGTAATTTAATTACACAAATTCATTAAGTATTAATTGATAAAATAGTCCCTGATATAACAGAACTTGATATATTATGAGTTTTAGCACAGATGGAAATACTGTATTGGTCAATTTTTTTTTTTTTTTTAGTAATTCTAGTATTACCACTTAATTTTTTTTCAGTTATTGCCAAGGCAACATTTCTTAAACTTTTTTTAAGTTTAAGTTTTTCATCAGTCAATAAATGTTTATTTATAGAGCACATTTAAGCACAACCAAAGTAGACCAAAGCACTGTACAATGAATAAAATAATCAAAAGGTAACAATAATGAATTTAAAGGGAACAATATATAGAAATAAAAACAAAATATGTAATAGACAATCATCAATCTACAAGAGACACCCAAAATAACATACTTAATTAATATTAAAATCCAGGGAGAAAAAAAATGTCTAAAGAAAGATCTCAAATGCAGTGATGGATGGAACCTGTCTTATGTGAATAGAGCAAAAGTGCAATCACCTCGATTTTTAAGTTTTACTCTGGGCACAGTGAGTAGGCCAAGGTCACATGATCTTAAGGTTCTAGAAGAAGTATACAGGAGCAAGTATTGAGGTGCCAGGTATTGAGGGCTTTGTAGACAAATAAGAGTTAATTTATACTTGACAGGGAGCAAGTAAAGACATTAAAATATGTAATGTGGTTATATTTGCACATCCCTTTGAGCAGTCCAGCTGCAGACAGGAAATGGAAGCTTGAGTAATGCCATAATACAGTATTACAGTATTCAAGCAAAGATGTTTCAAAGGCCTGGATTGCAGTTTCAATTGCTCATGAATGAAAAGATCTTAACTTTAGTAAGAAGGTTAATCAATGTCTCTTGTTAATCAATGTTAATCAATGTTGATAAAAACATGACTTGACAACAGCAGTGAACTTTAAGCTGCATTCAAATAGGATGGCCAAATTTCTGGCACACTGCATATTTTATAGTATAAAAATGTCAAGATAAAAAAAAAATGTATCTTTGGGCCAAACATAATAATTTTGTATTTCTTTTAATTTAGATTAGGAAAAAATAGCTTAAAACATAGCTTAATTTCTATAAGCATTCTAACAGTGGCTGAAGAGAGTGTTTATTGTTAAGCTATAACGTAAGATAGATTTGTGTGTTGTCGGCATATAGATAAAAAGACACGCCATATTTATCAAAAACAGAAACTGGGGGAGCATAAACAGGGAAAACAACACAGGTCCAAGAATTGATCCCTGCGGAACACCGCAACCAAAAGGTATATGTTTGAAGATGAGTGATGCCTCAGACCAGGGAAGTTCAGTCCTAGAGACTGAGAGACATTGATTAGCTTGTTCAGGTGTGTTTAATTAGGGTTGGAGCTAAACTCTGCAGGACAGCGACTCTCTAGGACAGAAGTTGCCTACCCCTGCCCCAGACGAACCTATTTGACAAATCAGAGTGTAACCACTATAATACAGTAACACCCACACAAGTCTCCAGCAGGGACAGAGTATGTCATTGCGGACCAAATCAAATGTAGCACTTGGCTCTAAAAGGAGAGCCATGTATTTCCCTGAATCAGTCATGAAAATTCTTCTTATATTTTATTTCATTTAAGCTTTGAATTACAGAAAATTAGTTAACGATAACAACATTAATACAGTACATCAGAAATGTCCCTTTTCCAACGCATCTAATGCATGTAACACCTAAAGACGATTGGCTGCTCAATTGCAGGGCAGTAAGGACAAGGTGAGGACAACATGTCTTCTGAGTGCTCTGAGGGACAAAACAGCCATCAGAAGAGATGGAGAGAGAAAGAGAACAAACCAAACCAAGCCCCATCAGTCTCCTGGCTTTAATTAAATTATGTGCTAAGGGCAGGAGCCGGGCATTGTGGGAGAGCAAATGATTTATTGGGCTGCCCCAGCACTAAGCTAAATTACTATGCAATGCTGCAAAGCTTCCTACACCAGCAGCACTCCAGCCTCAGTGTCTGTTTGGAGTAAAACAATTCACCAGCACACCCAAAATCCTGTGCAGCAGTTTAGTGGCTTCTCGGTTTACCCGCAGCCCCGCTGTAGGTATTACTGACTCTGGTCCCAAATGACTTCCAGGAAACCACACAAGCCCACAATGTGATTGTGGGACAAGTGCCATGGGGATATTCCATTGTGGATTGAACCTAATGATGGTGACCACAAGCGTCCCCTGATGTTTAGCTCTCTGCTGCTTATAACATACAGAAGATCATGTGGAATCATGTGACCTGTGTATCTGTGTCAAGGTTGCGCTTGTTATGAATTTCCTTCCGCTCATGTTATGCTGCAGCTGTAAAAGTGTGTGCATCTCTCATTCCTTCTTCTTCCCTTTTTTCAAAGTAAATCCACTTATTGGAAAACAGAGGACAGTGAGTCTCACCTTTTGTCCGGGTCTTCCAATTTCACCCTAGCAACATAAAGGAGGGGAGGAGGGAACAAATCAGTTCATCTATGTGTTACAGTATACACAGTCTTGGGTGTCACTGAATAGTTTATAAAGGAATAGTTAATAAAGTTATAATTTCTTGAGTCATAATTTCAAAAGAAGACATTTTTAATAAAGTTTCAGCAGTTTTTAGCAAAAACAGTTAAAAATTTCTTCAAAAGATCTTCTTTTGTATTTTCTGAGCCTGGTTCAGTGTTAGTACCTAGTTATTACACAGTTATTATAATTACTATAATAAGTACATAGTATGTACATGCTGATTAGGACTGTAAAATAAAGTGCAACCATAACAAGAATCTTATTTGCTTCCTTAACTCACTGGACCACTTAGTCAGCCTCATTTCTCTTTCGTTTCGTTCTTAACCACTTTTCATGCTGTTGTACGTTTGTATTATATTTACATAAGTATGTGTCGTACCTTATCTCCCTTTGGTCCCGGCAGTCCAGCAGGACCCTGATCATAAAACAAACATAACTGTTTAATGCTTATCCAAAACATCTGGCTAAAGCCACAGCAACCATATATATTTATTTTGACAAAGAGTGCTTACTAGAACTTATAACTGTTGTGAGCAAGTAATTTTAATGCCAAAATAATGACAAACAGGTTTACCAAATACTTCTCCTGCCTTCTATTGGTTGACACAAAAATGATAGCCCCTCCTCAAACTCACTTCACTGATTGCTATGATTTTTGCTGTGTCAGGCGGAGTGACAAAACAATGATCAAAGCACCACAGAGCCACAGTATTTATACTTTTTGAGGAAATCAGCCTATGAATGGCTTCCTAATAGTTGGAAAATGTTTTAATGAAAAAATTATGCACTGCACCTCTAAAATTATCATCGCTGTTGCAAACTTCAGTGTTACAAAAGGATGCATAAATAATGTTTTTGGCTGACAATCTCAATAATATTCGCTACACAATTGATAACCTATGACAGAGATCAAACTGTACTGAGATTTGACTGAACTTGTGGGGTTTTGAGAGTCTGTGGGTGTCTCTCTTGGGGTTGTTTCTAAGAATGGTACGGTGGAGCAGAGGCTGGCAATGGAAAAAGGTCTATTTCCATCTGCTCTAAATGTGGCGCGTTAATGGCCTGCTGTGTCGTGGGGGGCCAAACTGGTCACATCCGTGTCACTACAGAAAGACGTCTGGGGAACTCACACGGGTCTCACATGCTGAGAGGGTTACGAAGGCTAATTACAGAGCTGGAACTGACCATTGTGACAACCCAAT
>NW_015539887.1:1112653-1143871 GCF_001515605.1 Sinocyclocheilus anshuiensis
TATGCAATGCTGCAATGCTTCCTACACCAGCAGCACTCCAGCCTCAGTGTCTGTTTGGAGTAAAACAATTCACCAGCACACCCAAAATCCTGTGCAGCAGTTTAGTGGCTTCTCGGTTTACCCGCAGCCCCGCTGTAGGTATTACTGACTCTGGTCCCAAATGACTTCCAGGAAACCACACAAGCCCACAATGTGATTGTGGGACAAGTGCCATGGGGATATTCCATTGTGGATTGAACCTAATGATGGTGACCACAAGCGTCCCCTGATGTTTAGCTCTCTGCTGCTTATAACATACAGAAGATCATGTGGAATCATGTGACCTGTGTATCTGTGTCAAGGTTGCGCTTGTTATGAATTTCCTTCCGCTCATGTTATGCTGCAGCTGTAAAAGTGTGTGCATCTCTCATTCCTTCTTCTTCCCTTTTTTCAAAGTAAATCCACTTATTGGAAAACAGAGGACAGTGAGTCTCACCTTTTGTCCGGGTCTTCCAATTTCACCCTAGCAACATAAAGGAGGGGAGGAGGGAACAAATCAGTTCATCTATGTGTTACAGTATACACAGTCTTGGGTGTCACTGAATAGTTTATAAAGGAATAGTTAATAAAGTTATAATTTCTTGAGTCATAATTTCAAAAGAAGACATTTTTAATAAAGTTTCAGCAGTTTTTAGCAAAAACAGTTAAAAATTTCTTCAAAAGATCTTCTTTTGTATTTTCTGAGCCTGGTTCAGTGTTAGTACCTAGTTATTACACAGTTATTATAATTACTATAATAAGTACATAGTATGTACATGCTGATTAGGACTGTAAAATAAAGTGCAACCATAACAAGAATCTTATTTGCTTCCTTAACTCACTGGACCACTTAGTCAGCCTCATTTCTCTTTCGTTTCATTCTTAACCACTTTTCATGCTGTTGTACGTTTGTATTATATTTACATAAGTATGTGTCGTACCTTATCTCCCTTTGGTCCCAGCAGTCCAGCAGGACCCTGATCATAAAACAAACATACCTGTTTAGTGCTTATCCAAAACCTTTTGCTAAAGCCATAGCAGCAATATTTTTTTTTTAATTTTGACCAAGAGTGTTGACTACAACTTATAATTGTTGTAAGTCATTTCAATGCCAAAATTATGACTGTTTCCAAACAGGTTTCCCTCCTGCCTTCTATTGGTTGACATAAAAGCGATAGCCCCACCCAAAACTCAAACAAAACAATGGTCAAAGCGTCACAGCATTGGAACTTCTTGTGGAAATCAGCCTATGAATGGCTTCCTAATAGTTGGAAAATGTTTTAATGAAAAAATTATGCACTGCACCTCTAAAATTATCATCGCTGTTGCAAACTTCAGTGTTACAAAAGGATGCATAAATAATGTTTTTGGCTGACAATCTCAATAATATTCGCTACACAATTGATAACCTATGACAGAGATCAAACTGTACTGAGATTTGACTGAACTTGTGGGGTTTTGAGAGTCTGTGGGTGTCTCTCTTGGGGTTGTTTCTAAGAATGGTACGGTGGAGCAGAGGCTGGCAATGGAAAAAGGTCTATTTCCATCTGCTCTAAATGTGGCGCGTTAATGGCCTGCTGTGTCGTGGGGGGCCAAACTGGTCACATCCGTGTCACTACAGAAAGACGTCTGGGGAACTCACACGGGTCTCACATGCTGAGAGGGTTCTGAAGGCTAATTACAGAGCTGGAACTGACCATTGTGACAACCCAATACTCTGCTTCCTTGAAGCACCAACTATGCATGTGACTTGCTTTTACTTATACTGTAAAAGTGTTACAGTTTTTAACATTTGGTTTTGTCAGGGTCTGTACATGTAAATATGGCTAATGGGTCAGTGATATGACACTATTTTTTGTCTGGGTCAATTCATATTTTCAGAAATAGAAATAAAAATGTCATTAATAAATCCTCTTCTATGATGGGTTAGGTTTTTACATTTCTGAATAAAAAAAAATGTATATAAAGCAAAAAAAGGGGTTATAAAGTAATTTAAGTAATTTATGTATGTATATATATAATTGTTGTTGCCTAATTGTTTATTAGTATTTCTCAGAAAGAATATTTTATCCAAACTGCTTCACTAATTGAAATATTTGAATTATTGAAACATTTCAATATCTGAATAATATTTTTTTTAAATATTACCAAATCAAGGTCATGTGGTGTGTCCATCATTTAAAAACATGCAGCAATAAATTAAAAGTAATTTGACATTTTTATAAAATGGCAAGTTTTGGTTGTAAAATGTCTTGTGGTGCAATAAAGCATAATTTATGAATTAATAATTCTCATTAAAAATACATTTTAATAAATAATTCACGATTCTTTAAAAAAATTTTTTTTTTAACTTTTTTAAAATAATGATCATGATACACCCACATGTATTAAAGGTAAGTAAAATTATTTTATTCTTTTATAGTTACACCACATGACATTTTAAAGCATTAAACAAACTCTTCGGTATTAAAATGGTATTAAAGTTTTTCAAAACCATATGAAAGCAACATGAATACATGTATGTTCTGAACATCTAAACAAATCTAAACAAGATTTTTCCTTTTTCTCATTGGCCCTTCTTTCTGTCTAGCTAGCTTGTCAAATGTTCTTGTACATAGTCTTTGCCATTTGAACAGTATACAAAATCAACCAAGCCTCCAAACAGAGCAACTATAGATCATTGCGGCATGACATTTCACTCAATGTGGAAAAAGCTGTTTACAGATGCATGGCTTCATTTGAAAATCTTGTACCAAAAATGTATGTAAATACGCCTTAAAGTCACCTGATTCATAGTTGGACATCCAACTATGTTTCATCCTCAACATGAAAATTGGAAGCACATACCTGAGGGCCAGGAGGTCCTGCTGGTCCCGGAGGCCCTGGGGAGCATGTCTGAGGTGTGGGATTGTATGGGACATTTGGTGGAACATCAGTCTCAGTCTATAAAAGAAGTCATAGAAAATTACATCTGGAAACGATGGAAATGGGAAAATGTTAAATAGAAAAAATAGTCCATAAAGTGTTACAGTTTTCGCAGTTTCAGTGGTTCAATTTACATCTATTATATTTCTTTATCACCATAAACTATTGTGGTCATTTAGACAGACATAATGTATTTATTGACACCCTGAGCCCTGTAGTACCTGGAACCTACACATGAAATCCAGGTGCTTGATCAGAGGTCATGCGTCAGGACTCACCAGAGGGCCCTGCCGCCACAGGGAAGGGGGTGGAGGGAAGAGAGGGGGCGGAGGTGGACTCAGTAAACAGCAGGGGTTGAATTTCTTCCTGGTTTCCAGCAACTGGAGATCTAGATGAGGGGAAATAAGGTTCATGAGGAACATGTCAGCAGACACGTGGTCCAGCGGAGCAGTGTTTCTCTCCAGTTTTGGAAAAGAGGGACTGAAACACATGTGTGTTTTATACTATGATACTTATCAGGTAGATGAAATGAAGAGTGTAATGAAAGGTCCTTCATTACTAAAACTAAAGATTAATCTGCAAATATGTAATGCTAGAGCTTTTCTTTTCTAAATAACTCTTAAAATATAAATAATCATTTATTTTCTAAATAATTTCACTTTTCTGAGGCATTTATAATGACTTCATCAATGGGATTTTACTGATTCTTTTAGTGAATTTTCATAGTTGCATTTACTATAATGTATATGATATGATCCACTAACATCTGACAACCACTGTCATATTGAGCAGTATATGTGTTGTTTTATTATTTGAAACTTGTTTTGAACAGTTTTGCTATAAAACATTTTTTAAAATCTTATAAATAAATATTTAGTGTTATTTTTTTTTCACTTTTTACAAATACATACACATACACAATGAACACACACACATTTAAAAAATACCCTATAAATAAAACATTGTTGTGCAGAAGCAATAGTGACCATAAATAAATAAATAAAGTACACAAACCCCTATTGTTATGCAGAGGAAATATATATTTGATTTATTTAAATGGCAAGTTTTGGTTGTAAAATGTCTTGTGGTGCAATAAAGCATAATTTATGAATTAATAATTCTCATTAAAAATACATTTTAATAAATAATTCACGATTCTTTAAAAAAAATTTTTTTTTAACTTTTTTAAAATAATGATCATGATACACCCACATGTATTAAAGGTAAGTAAAATTATTTTATTCTTTTATAGTTACACCACATGACATTTTAAAGCATTAAACAAACTCTTCGGTATTAAAATGGTATTAAAGTTTTTCAAAACCATATGAAAGCAACATGAATACATGTATGTTCTGAACATCTAAACAAATCTAAACAAGATTTTTCCTTTTTCTCATTGGCCCTTCTTTCTGTCTAGCTAGCTTGTCAAATGTTCTTGTACATAGTCTTTGCCATTTGAACAGTATACAAAATCAACCAAGCCTCCAAACAGAGCAACTATAGATCATTGCGGCATGACATTTCACTCAATGTGGAAAAAGCTGTTTACAGATGCATGGCTTCATTTGAAAATCTTGTACCAAAAATGTATGTAAATACGCCTTAAAGTCACCTGATTCATAGTTGGACATCCAACTATGTTTCATCCTCAACATGAAAATTGGAAGCACATACCTGAGGGCCAGGAGGTCCTGCTGGTCCCGGAGGCCCTGGGGAGCATGTCTGAGGTGTGGGATTGTATGGGACATTTGGTGGAACATCAGTCTCAGTCTATAAAAGAAGTCATAGAAAATTACATCTGGAAACGATGGAAATGGGAAAATGTTAAATAGAAAAAATAGTCCATAAAGTGTTACAGTTTTCGCAGTTTCAGTGGTTCAATTTACATCTATTATATTTCTTTATCACCATAAACTATTGTGGTCATTTAGACAGACATAATGTATTTATTGACACCCTGAGCCCTGTAGTACCTGGAACCTACACATGAAATCCAGGTGCTTGATCAGAGGTCATGCGTCAGGACTCACCAGAGGGCCCTGCCGCCACAGGGAAGGGGGTGGAGGGAAGAGAGGGGGCGGAGGTGGACTCAGTAAACAGCAGGGGTTGAATTTCTTCCTGGTTTCCAGCAACTGGAGATCTAGATGAGGGGAAATAAGGTTCATGAGGAACATGTCAGCAGACACGTTGTCCAGCGGAGCAGTGTTTCTCTCCAGTTTTGGAAAAGAGGGACTGAAACACATGTGTGTTTTATACTATGATACTTATCAGGTAGATGAAATGAAGAGTGTAATGAAAGGTCCTTCATTACTAAAACTAAAGATTAATCTGCAAATATGTAATGCTAGAGCTTTTCTTTTCTAAATAACTCTTAAAATATAAATAATCATTTATTTTCTAAATAATTTCACTTTTCTGAGGCATTTATAATGACTTCATCAATGGGATTTTACTGATTCTTTTAGTGAATTTTCATAGTTGCATTTACTATAATGTATATGATATGATCCACTAACATCTGACAACCACTGTCATATTGAACAGTATGTGTTGTTTTATTATTTGAAATTTGTTTTGAACAGTTTTGCTATAAAACATTTTTTAAAATCTTATAAATAAATATTTAGTGTTATTTTTTTTTCACTTTTTACAAATACATACACATACACAATGAACACACACACATTTAAAAAATACCCTATAAATAAAACATTGTTGTGCAGAAGCAATAGTGACCATAAATAAATAAATAAAGTACACAAACCCCTATTGTTATGCAGAGGAAATATATATTTGATTTATTTATTTAAATAAATACATACATACATACTTTAAAATAGAAAGTCCAGAAAGATGTTAACTTTGCAAAAACAAGCACTTGCCTAATTAAACTTTTCACTGTAGTGTTGACTGACAAAACTGAAACAGCCATTTTGCCATCAGAGATAATAACCAGAAATAATTCATTGATGCCTTTGGTGAAATTTGTTGCAAAATTATGACAAAAATATTTACTTTATTCTTAATACAGGCCTGCGGACTCCAAATTGTTGAGTATAGTATTGAAATACAAATTGTACTTGAAATTTTCCCCATAATATTCAAGCCAATCTATACTGGCACACAATATACTGTATATCACAAAAAGAGCAGTGCAGCCTAATTCATGTTATCAATATTCTGCAACTGCATTTATTTAATTTGCATGACTCTGAGTGAAATTACAGTCAGTCAAATATGTTTTTGCTGGTGTTTTCGTTGCATGTCATGTGCAAACATACTTCTCTCTGTAAGAGAAAAACCTTAATATCAGCATACCAAACGTGCAAAAAAATAGTGATGTCTTACCTGTTGGAAGAGGGAATATATTATCCATGTAAGAGAATGATGCCACATAGCAGAGGAGTTGAAAATATAGTCCAAGTGTGAACAGAATCATGTTGCCGGCTGCGGTCTACCTCCAATTGCACCGAGGAGTGATCTGAGGCAGTCCCGCACTACTGCTCTCTCTCCCCGCCTCGCTCACACACACACACACACACACACACACACACACACACACACACACACACACACACACACACACACACACACCCTGCGGACTCCAAATTGTTGAGTATAGTATTGAAATACAAATTGTACTTGAAATTTTCCCCATAATATTCAAGCCAATCTATACTGGCACACAATATACTGTATATCACAAAAAGAGCAGTGCAGCCTAATTCATGTTATCAATATTCTGCAACTGCATTTATTTAATTTGCATGACTCGTGAAATTACAGAGTCAGTCAAATATGTTTTTGCTGGTGTTTTCGTTGCATGTCATGTGCAAACATACTTCTCTCTGTAAGAGAAAAACCTTAATATCAGCATACCAAACGTGCAAAAAAATAGTGATGTCTTACCTGTTGGAAGAGGGAATATATTATCCATGTAAGAGAATGATGCCACATAGCAGAGGAGTTGAAAATATAGTCCAAGTGTGAACAGAATCATGTTGCCGGCTGCGGTCTACCTCCAATTGCACCGAGGAGTGATCTGAGGCAGTCCCGCACTACTGCTCTCTCTCCCCGCCTCGCTCACACACACACACACACACACACACACACACACACACACACACACACACACACACACACACACACACACACGATCCACGCCTTTAGGAGAAGTGAATGCCAGCCAATGTCTTTTACACCTCTCCCATGTATTGGCCCTGAGCTAAATATACAGGAGGCAGCCGGTCAGCTGCCCGCTGTAGCCAAAATTAGCCTGTTACTACTGCCAGCACTCAAATGGATAGAGAAAACAAAACAGTATGGATAGAAATGACATTGAAATGACAGGGTGTCATGCCAGAGGCAATGTTGAACTACCGCCATTCATTTATCGATAACACCACCCTGCATCATTTTTGCTGAAGGAAATCCAAAACTTGTTTCTTATTCATTTTGGGGTGCTGATTCCGAAGTGCCAAAGTCCAAAGTGTCTGTTTTGCTTTAGCATGTCACACTTTCTCACAAAATATGATTGACATTTCATAGCATTTTTTGCTTTTGACAACCGTAAGTAAGGTGAAGAAGTCTTCTATTATTCTCTAATACCCAAAACATGATTCATATTTTCCTCTGAGCCAGGTTAGAACTATCTGTTCAATTTACTGTCATATAAGAATGATTTTGAAGTTACTGATTATATGACTAATCCAAAATTAAAATTATCACCAGTGACAGAAGAACATGCGAACATAGCCCAGCTTCTGCTATATCTGTGGGTGTTTTACTGTTATAGCTTTAATTATTATATTGAGTTATTATATTTTTGTATTATTATATCAGTTTTTTTTTCAAACATTTTAATTTGACATTTTTAGTAATTTTGTTGTGTTTCTGTCTTTGTTTGTTTTGTATGTCTATATCGTTTTTATTCATTTTTGTTTCAGTTTTAGTACAGCTGTTTTAGTACATCAAGTTAAACTAAATGAAAACGAGAAATATTGCTTTGGCAACTAGCTGAAATTAAATATTTCTTATATTTTAAGTAATTTTTTTATGGTTTTTTCTTAGATAACTATAATAACCCTGTTAACAACATCCACACAGCAAGAGAAAATTGCAGATTTTGTGAAAAAAAAACAATTTGTTTATTTATAAACTCTTTAAGTTCTGTGACATTAAGTATTTTTACATTTTTACATTCCTTCGCTGATTGTAAGCAGGGTTATTATAATATTGAAGTAAAGTACTTGATGTACTAAAATAACTCAAACTAAAATAAAAATGTATAAAAAAGGAAAATATTAAAAAACTGATTTAAAATATTAAATGAAAACTATAATAGTATCTCAATGATACATTAAATACATCTTTTTGTCATTAAAACTGTTTATTTTGATAAGTGCTTTAAAGCTTATACGTATAGCCTATGCATATTTTGAGAAATCTTAATTCTTATTTCGTAAAGAAGACAACAAAAGCTTGTGATTGTAAGCTTTTTGCAAATCAGCACAAATTTATTAGTAATCTCAGCTTATATAGAATGACAGAGAGTCAATTTTGATGTGGGCACAACTACACACTGGTGTTTATTTATCAAAATTGGTTTGACCATCTACAATGTCCGAACTGGAGGACTTGAATCTGAGACGGGCTGCCACTGGCATGTGATGTACACACATGCATAAAATGACAGAATTAGCCTGCATGCTCTGTAGTGGAATATCACAGATGTTTTCCAGCCCCTCTCGTCTATCTCACCCTCCCTCTCTCTCCGTGTCCTTTTATTTCAGGACTTATCGACCACTGCTACTCACAATTTATTGGCGCCTTTACTTTCCCTCAGAATTAATGACAGCGCAATTATGAAGAGGGCCGCTTAAAAGCCTGATGGGAGATGCAGTCTGTAAACGCCTCCAATCAGACAGAGTGCAGAACAAAGAAGAAAAAGAAGAGAAAAACAGGCTCTTATGAATCGCATTTTAATTTTCCATCACTTCCCCTGGAAACAAAATCTTTCAAAGAACATCAAATGACATTAATTGTGAAGTTGTTATTAGAATTTTTTTTTTAAATCACTATAATTCTTTATACAATAACAATGTGCAAGTATGGCCATTTTTGTTTGTGCACAATAATTAAACAATTATAAGGCTTTAAAAGCGTGGCCGCTTTTGTACAATCCTGTCATTCTGCCCTTTTCAAACATTTTCAGATTTGGCTGTGAAAATGGTTCTTTTAAGAAGTCTTTTATATGCTGTAAAGTTGTTGGGAACATTTCTACACCTGGATCTGTCAAAGCCAAGGAGAAGATGCTCTCTTGCTCTGTGATAAAGCAGCACAGTAATGATACTTTATGAAAGAGCAGAAGATCAGGCCAGAATGCGCAAAAAAATGCTAATTAAAATAATCAAATATACAGTACAAACTGTCAGTGCCAAATGTCCTTTAATTTGTTATTAGACATTGTTAGCATTTTCTCTATAAAAGGAATAGTTTCGCCTCATTCCAAACCTGTATGACTTTTGAGGAAAAAAAGAAATACAAGAAAAACAAACAAACCAACAACAAAAAAAAAATATATATATTATATTTTGAAGAATCTTACTGCTGAGAAGCTATAAAAATGAAAAGAATGCATGGTAGATGTGAATATTATCTGTGAATAATAACTTCAGAAGCTCTTAGTAGAAATATGGTGCACAAATCATATGAATCAATTTCATGGTGCTTCTTTACTGCTTTTTTGGGGAGTTTGAGAGACATGGTCACATCGAAGTGTCACATCCTATTGACTTCAGGACGAATGACCTGGAAGTGCAAATGTAAAAACTTGTTCCCAAGTATTCCTGCAGCACCTTATGAACTGTTGTTGTCTGTAAAGTTGTGCGTGAAAATTCTTACAAAAAAATTCTACTTTAGTGTTCCACAGAAAAAAGTCATAAAGGTTTGAAACGACGAGGTAAATGATGCCAGAAGTTTTATTTTTAAGTGAAGTTTCCCTTTAGGTACTTAGAACTGGAATCTATAGAAATTAATTTCAATCAGTAGCGTTTGAGATCATGTTAAATGATACAGCTTTTCTTTTTATAGGAAATGGTGCCACCTACAGTAAATTGACCAAATGTAGTGAAAGAAACAGCGTTTGGTCATCAAGATATGATCCAATCTCATCCGATATCTCTCTCAGCTCTACAGATTTGCACGTGTCAGCCAGGGAAACTCCTAGGAGATAAACACAAAGTCTCATATTAAAGACAACAAAAGTTCTGTTTACACATGAATAAACTCCATTGAAGTCGATCCTGTTTATCTCAAAATGCTTTTGTAACACTAGAGAGTTTCCATTCATCGTTGGGGAAGCCCTTTGAGTGTCAGTGTGACATTCTCAGAGAGTTTCAGTGTTCCAGGCCGCTATGACACTCAATCCTTCAATATGTCTGCATGCTGTTGCCAGGATACACCCGGCACAACAAAGAGGGTCACAACTTTCAATAATGGGGGTCTCATAACTTTCAAGAATAGAAAGGTCAGTTATGTTCAATGTGTGTGTATGTGAGAGGGGGAGCAGGGTAAAAAAAAAAAAAAACGTTTGAGTGTTGAAATGTATGGTTACACAGGCCTTGTGATGTTATGAACTCTAAACAGTCAAACCTGTCAGAGGTCCAACACCACACCGCGCTTTTTCCAATAACTTAAAATGTAGGTGTTTTTTTCCCCTCTATGAGCCCCATATTCTCCTATATACGTAATACTATATGATCCATAAACACGTGATTTATCAAATATGATACTGAACAAAAAACACATGCAATTTTTTTTTTAGATTTTATTTTTATATTTTGTCTAAAGGTTTAATAAACATATTAGATTTATCTTACTATTATTGTGTATGACTCTCAAAGTTGCTTACGGCGGTTGAGCGAGGAACGAAGGGACGAGGTAATAACAATTATAACAGTCTTTTTAATAATCCAAAGGAACCAGGAACAAACACGTAGCAACGTGGAGTTGACGTTTAAGACTCGACAAAGAAGCATGGGGCAGACTACACTTTAAATACAAAACTTAACGATGGATTAAATAAGACACACCTGAATCAAATGGGACACAATAGGAACAGGAACTACCAAATTAGGGCATGAAACATGGGAAAACTGGGTCAAGGGGAGCAGTTGCTGATAATGAAATTGCCCAAAAATAAGTTGAAATTCTGAAAGCTTGTAAATCATTGAGATCATTATAACAGTATAGCAGACTACTTATATAAAATAGATACACTCTAAAAAATGCTGGGTTGTTTTAACCCAACTTTGGGTCAAATATGGACTAACCCAACTTTTGGGTTAAAAATGTCATTGAAAAATTTAACCCAACAGTTGGGTTAGTCCATATTTGACCCAAAGTTGGGTTAAAACAACCCAGAATTTTTTTAGAGTGTACAAATATCAGTTTTCACTCTATATTTCCCAATAATTTGTTGTAGTAAGATGATATTGAATTGCTTAGTTTTATAATCAAAGGTGTGTGGTTTTTATTGTGGGGGGCAAAATTGTAACACTTAAGTATAGGGACCAATTCTCACTATTAACTAGTTGCTTATTAGCATGCCTATTATTAACATATTAACTGTTTATTAGTACTTATAAAGCACATATTCTGCATGACCATATTCCACATCTCTAATCTCACCCAATATCTAAACTTAACAACTACCTTACTTACTATTAATAAGCAGCAAATTAGGAGTTTGAGGCAAAAGCCATAGTTAATGGTTTGCTAATAGCAAGAATTGGACCTTAAAATAAAGTATGACTGGCAAAACATATAATGCAGTGCAATACAATGATGACTAAGAGATGTACAAATAAACGCAAGACCTTTGTTCATCTTTGGACTATCCCTTTAAATGCCTGATGTATCATATTTGATACTACATTTTAACATGATTTTTTCTAAAAAAATAAAAAAATAAAATGTATGGATAATCAAGTAAACCTAAGCTCCTTGATTCAGCCCAGTAAGTGGTAAGTTTTCATCTTGAAATATTATCACAATATACTGTAAAAGTTATTCTTATATTGACTTCATAAAAATCAGTAAAGATTTCACAGCAAATAAACACATGACCCACAACCTGAAGGGGGATGGTTGAAATTTGATTTGCTTATAAAGTATATACTATCAATCAGGAGATAGCATGCATGTAGTAGATTGCGTACAACAGGTTTTTCAGCAGTACAACAGTTTTTATCATGCTCACAATTTAGAGGCCTTGGTTGCATATCAAATAAGATTCAGTAGGCTTTATAGGATTAAAATGAGAATATACAACTAAGTAGTGTTTTATCTAAATTGTTAATGATATTCCAGCTGATTGAACTATAATGTAAGGCTGTGTGTGTGTGTGTGTGTGTGTGTGTGTGTGAAGTACCTGTTGTTTGCGGTCTGAGGCTGGGTCTATAAGTACGTTGAGGAGGCTGGGCATTTGTGTGTTGTTCAGACTCTCCTGTAGTGCACTGCGGAGTTCCTCCACTGTTCGGACCAGATACCCACGACCCCCAAACGCACTCATCACCTGCTCGTACCGTGCCTCTGGTAGCAGCGTAACCGGAGGAGCACTAAAACACACACAGGTAAGTCTTATGTAAGATTTGATACTTGCTGGGTTCGATAGATATTAACCTTACTGACAGCAATTTAGTCTCATTGCATTTGCAGTTAAACCCAATCTTTCAACATGGAGCAATTTGTTGTATTATCTTCATTCCATCTTAGTCTAAGATAAATCGTAGATAAGTAGTGTCACACACAAAATTATAAAATAAAATCTAAAATTATAAAATAATATTAATCCAAGTATTAAGTGTTAAACTTGGATAAATATGTATAGCATGTTTTAATATGCTGGTAGGAAAACTAACAATACCATCTACTGTCAAAAAGGAGAAGTACATCCCGTCTGATCAGAAGCGTAGATAAAACATATCTCAGAAATGAAAAATTAACAACTAGACGAGAGATTAAAAGCAGAAGAAGGGAAATTCCGGTAGCACTTTATTTTAAGTATATAGTATGTACATGAGTAACAGGACTGTATAGTAATAACAATAACTAGGTAACAACCCTGAACCTACCCCTAAACCTAACCCTACCCTATGTAGTTACCTTATATTACCAGAACTTTCTTAGGTAGGTACACTGTAAGTACATGTAAGTTCACATACTGTAAAATAAAGTGCAACCGAAATTCCTGCATAAGCTTTAACTAGGGACGCACAATATATCATAACCATATTAGTTATTGATCGGTTACTGATTTTTAGTTTTTCTTATTGACCATTTTTTATATTTCCACTTTTAAGCCTTTTAAAACTGAGATGTCCAAACCGGGGATTGCGGGACAAAGCTGAGCCCTGATGACCTTTGATTTGGCCTGCCTTGCCACATCACATGAGGGAGGAAAATAGACCCTCATTTAAGTATTTTTGGCCCTAGCAGTAAAAAGTTTGGGCACCCAGAATGAACCCAGACCTTTCCTTTAATGCTTTAGACTCACATGGTGGTCATGTCTCCCATCTTTTCCATCTCTTTCCATGTCTTTGGATCCACTCCACTGTAGATGCCATTGTTGTTGATTACTATGATGATGACTGGCAGTTTATACCTATTCAGAAAAAAAATAAGTGCAGAGTGTTTATAGTGGCAGAGCAAACAGAACCATTTTATTATGCTGCACAATGCATAAATGCCCTATAGGTGGAGCTGTAAGTGGATGTTTCATTCACCTGCACATGGTCTCCACCTCCATTCCAGAAAAACCGAAGGCGCTGTCTCCCTCTATACACACCACTCTCTGAGCGCTCTTCTGCGTCTGCTCCAAAACTCCTGCTGCAATGGCAAATCCTGGACCCACTCCCATAGTGCCAAAAGTACCAGCATCTAACCTGTATAGGACATTCAGGTTACTGCTCTGGACATCACAAAGGTAGAACTCAACTTTAACAGAATTTTATAGTCTTAGTATCTGAGCTATGGTACTGTACATTATTTAAATTTCCTTACCAGAAAAATAATCTTAAAGAAAACAATATGTTGTATGGCTAAAATGAAATGTGAGTTCTCTCTTGCTTTTCCTGTGATCCAAACATAAACGTTGATTGCTCATTATCTAAACATAAGTTGTTTTTGTGATCTAAACAATAAAATATGTTTTTTGTGATCAAAACATAACAATAGTGTTTTTCTTGTGATCTAAAGATAACATTTGTTTTCCCATGATCTAAACATATGTTGTTTTTTGCAATCTAGACATAACAAAAGTTGTTGTTTTTTTGTGATCAAAACATAGCAGTGTTTTTCTTGGGTTCTAAACCTAACATTTTGTTTGTCATGGTCTAAACATAACATAGGTTGTTTTCTCATGATCTAAACATAACAAAAGTGGTTTTCTTGTGGAGTACATACAACAAAAGCTGTTTTCTCTTACTATAAACATAATATTTCCTTGTAACCACAACATAATAGTTTTTTCATGACTTTCTCTCAGCATAAAAAACTGTCGCTCTTCATTTCACTCATCAGCCACAAACCATTTCTGTATTTGAAATGTCACATCAGAGCGACCTTAAAATTTGCCATTGTCATGACAATCAGCACACATCGTTTTTTTTCTGTTGTATGTTTATTTGTGTTTATAAATAATATAAAAACAATTTAATTCAAGAAGAATAATTCATGTTTCTATTGGAACTAATTCAAGGTCTGGATCTGGACCACTAATTGGTGTTCTTTGATTATAGGGATAAAAACTGTAGTCATTCAAATACAGAGCGCTTCGTCTCTTGTCCAGCTGTGAAAAGTGGGGGAGGAAAATGTCTCTCACCTGTGTCGTGGGAGGTAATTGAGCAGCATGGTGCGGCCGATGTCCATAGTATTCGCTCCCTCGCTTACTATGATGCAGTCTTTGGGCAGGAGCTCAGAAATGTGGTGGAATGCTGTGTAATAGTTCATGGGCAGAGTGGACCGGAGAGCAAGACTCTGTGGGAAACAATAATAATGGTTCACTTTATACCATAATCGTTAAACACACAGTTCACATGTTAACATGAAAACAACCAATGCTATTTAATTACATCAAGTTCAATTACATCAAGTAGTTCATTACATGCTAATAACACACAAGCTCACCTTTGATATCTGAGCATTGGCAGTCATTTTCTCTTTCAGTGTCAACCACCATTGTGAATCAGAAGGAAATCTCCAGGATCTTACAGTTTCCAACAGCTTCAAACAGTGCAGGAAAAGAGATATAAGGGGTCATTTCATGTAAAACATGATTTTCCATAACTTTTACACTATTGATATTAAACTCTAAAAATCAGCACATTAAAGGGATAGTTCACTCAAGAATGAAAATTCTATCACCCCTACTTTGTTTCAAAACTTTATGAAACTCTTAGTTGTTGAACACAAATTAAGGTATTTTGAAGAAGCCAGTTGAAAATCGATACAGATATGTGACGATTCACAACGAGTTGTTAACCTAATCGCGATACAGTTGGGGGTAGGTGTTTATATGAATGTATCTCTGAGGGGAACTGACTGTCTTTAGATAAGTTAAGATGGTATTTTCTTTTCATCTCGCCTCCGTATAATGCAGTATAATAAAATAGTGTTCATAAGCGCACTATGTTTGTTTACAGCGGCAACCAAGGAAACGTTCTATGGCTGCTGTTCCATAAGCGCCACCTGCTGTCAGAGAGTGAATTTGCGTTCTCATTCATCCCTTCTGCTTTTTTTGTTTCATGCAGATGTTTTATGTAGTATAGTTTCACAAAACTAAAGTAAGACCATTCTGTTTTTGCTTCAAATTTCGAAATTATACAATCTAATTTAGATTAAAAACTGCTCATGCTGCATGTATGCAGCATCTTTGTTTGGATCGTGATTAAAAGTGGTTGCCACTAATTTTAAATGTAAAGAGCACAGGCAAAACCTTAATTTGTTTATATAAGGAGATTTGTATTATTATTTATTTATTTGATTTGGGGTTTGTTTTAAAATTTCTATTTAGTTTTGTTATTTGACATATTTCAATTTCACAAAGAAATGTGCAGCATTTTGTCGAAGTAATAATAAAAGGACACCTTTTCATTTATAATGTCTTAAATCTCATTTTGTTAAAAAAAAAAAATGAATCGTATGAAAATTGTATTGTGAAATCAGTATCATGAATCGCATTGTGAGTTGAATAAATCGTTACATCCCTATTCCATACATAGTATGAAAAAATAAAATACTATGAAGGTCAAAGACTACCATAAAATATCCAGTTACTAACATATCTTCTTTTGTGTTCAGAAGAAGAAAGAAATTCATACAGGTTTAGAACAAGTGGAGTGTGAGTAAATGATGACAGAATTTTCATTTTTGGGTGAACTATCCCTTTAAGATATGACTGACCAGTTATACTTATTAACACTCAGATTCAGTATTCTCTAATACGGTCGGAGGTTAAGAGGTTAGCCAAACAAAACAGGTCATTAACATAGAAAAGCCTTAAAGGTACAGAAAAATGTAAATTTCAAATAAGGGTAAATGATACGTTTTGACATTATAAGAGCAACTATAAGGGAATAAATGCTACAAAACATACTGGATTTCAATAGGACATTAGGAGTCTCTCACAGACCCCATAGAACATACAGAATGCCATGATGCAGATGCAGAAAAAGTGTGTAAAACTAAAAACATTGCATTTTATGTAAAACGACTGAGGATATACTGCAGTTTACCTGTCTGACCACAGCTCCTATGTCTCCAAGTAGAGCAGATGCGGCTCTCACATTATTACTCAACTCTTCAGCACACAGATCCACCTAAACAAATTCACACAAGAGTCCACACTAAAGATCATTTATGGCATGTCTTTATGGCAAAGTTGCAGAAACATACTGAGTGTCCAGGGTGTAACTAACCTGAATGATCTTCACATGGGGACTGAATCTGGGTGGAAAACCAAAGTGCAGGATCCAGTTGAGTCTGGCACCCAGCAACACTATAACATCAGCCTGCAATAAAGCTCTAGAAAAGAGAGAGACGGGCATCACACCAGTCCATCAAAAGGAGATTCTTTTGGAAAGATCATTTTTATACATATGCACACCTGGACCTGGCCGCAGCAACACAGTTAGGGTGGTCATCTGGCAGTACTCCTTTCCCCATAGGTGTGGGAAGGAAAGGGATCCCAGTCACCTCCACCAGCTCCCTGACCTCCTTCTCTGCCCTGGCATACGCCGCACCTGCAGCAGATCACAGTTCAACATTGCTTTGATCAGTTTCAGCTGTGAAGATATCATCACTCTTGGTCATTCAGTTCTATTCTGTTCACCTTTGCCGATGATGATCAGAGGCCTCTGAGCCGCTCTGAGCAGCCTGACAGCCTGTGTGATCTCCCTGCTATCAGCCTGACTCACAGGAGGAGCAGGACAGCAGGAAACAAACCTAGAGAAAAATGAAGACACATGCAATGCCATTTTGCACATTTCAGTACGCAAAAGAAAACAATGATCAATACGTGATCACATCACAAAATACAGTTGGTTAGGAAGCTCCCCATTGTTCTGATTAATGTTTAACTGAACATAAAGCTCACCTGACATTGGCCCTGTCTATTTTGGCGTTCACCATGTCTCCAGCTATGTCTATGTAGGACGCTCCTGGACGGCCATAAATGCTGCTCCTTACAGCCTAACAAAAACACAAACATTCCAACTAAAATATAAGGGGGAAAAAAAATCTAATTTAAAGGATTAACAAAAACTTTAATAGTATCTTAATGATACATAAATTACATTGCATAGTACATAGTATATTTGGCCAACATTTGAAAAACATCCTTTAAGACAAGACAAGATTTTTCAAACAAATCAGTGTTATTTCTGTATTATTTATTTACTATATTATTATTATTATTATATTTTGAATTAGCTTCTATTTTTACATTTTCAGTTTTAATTTAAATTATAGTTCAAGTTTAACAATTTTTTCTTTTTTATTAGTTTTATTTAATCTTTATTTAATCTTATTACTATATGTATAAAACTCTATTTCTATTTAGATTTAATTTATTTTATTTTATTTATAAGTTTTTTTTTAATTTAAGCTATTCATCTAATACTTATATATTTAATTTATCTTCATTTATCTTATTTTTTTTTAAATATTTAATATTTATTTTATTTCAGCTTTATTTCAGTATTAAATATGTTTTTTTCAATTAACAAAAGCAACAGTGAAAAAAAAACTATTTTGTCTCTGAACATAACTAACATATCACAGAGCTCGGTTTTACTTAACATGACAGTATGGCCAAACGGCTAAATTTGTACATCTCTTTAAACAAGATGAGTTCTCTATATTTCTTCCTGTAAGAGAAAAAATTTAAAATTTAAATTTCTAAAAATGTACATTTTTAATATCTTATAAAAGTTTAGCATTTTTGTCAACTGACAGACATGGCCTATGAACTACGAAACTTAAATTTTGATTAAATATTTACTTTTTCAACTACAGCTGGTATCATCTCAAGACTGCTTGGTCGAGCAGAAAACTTGCTATACAGACGACAGGCTTCAACCTGGTGAGGAACAAGAAAGAGGAACAAGATGAACAAGAGGTGAGAAACAAGAAAGTATTTAAGAGACACAAAAAAAAATAGAGACTACTGTTGGTGTTTTCTTTCCTTGAATTACTGAAAATACATTTTTGAGTCTGAATTTTGAATCTGTTGCTTAAGGGATCAATTTCATATCTATACCGCAATAACAAACTGTTTTTCTATCAAAGCCAAACATTTCCTATCAACCCTACCTGAGGAAACTCCTGAAACGCTCCTGTGGTTTCTTGGTTCCTATCAGATGAGCCGCCAATAACAATGACAGGCCTATGAATTCAAACAAGAGAAGAAAAGTACAAAAACTGCCCATCAATTCGCTTTAATCTTAAGTGAACTCAGCAGTGTAGAGCTACCAGCAGTTCATGTTAGCATTGGCCATTCCTCCAAGCGCATGAATCAGCCCAGGTCCAGACACAACCAGGCACACAGCTGGCCTGGAAAATTAAATGTAACTTCATCACAAAAAGAGCACAAAAAAAGTAATACTGAGAAACAAACTGACATATTCATACCGTCCTGTCAAATACCCAATAGCAGATGCAGCATAGCAGGCCTGTTAGGGGAAAAAAAAACACACCCAGACAGTCTTCAGTGTAATGAAACAGGATTATATTTTAAATAAAAGTGAGACTGTCTTACTGCTTGTTCATTGCGCATGCCAACATACTTGATGCCCGCTGCTTGGGCAGCCATGGCCACTTCGATGATAGGCACGCCAACAATGCCAAACATGTACTCCACATTCTGCACATGGAGTTGAATAGAAGTAAAGACATACCTAATACGCATACTAATATGTTGAATATTAATTTATTAAAAGTTGTTTCTGGCAATCTAAGGCACAATAAAAGAAGCAGTACACACATAGGTCAGGGGTTTTCAAACTGGGGTCTGGGAACCCCCAGAAAAAAAAGAGAGTGCTAGAGGGTCCATGTGAATTTTTAGAGTAAAGAGTTGTAAAAAAAAAGATTAGCCAACTAAAATTTATGAAAATAAAAAAAAAGTTGATTAAAATACAAAAAAGTTGAATTGATGATATGATATATATATATATATATATATATATATAAACTGACTAAAAAAAAAATTTGATTTAAATTAATAAACAACACATCTAACAGTACGATACTATAGTAAATAAAAGACATGATGTAAAAGAAACGAAATATTTTCCAAATAATAATTTACACATATTTATGTAATATTAATTTGTCAGAGTATTAATGTCCATCGCATTAAGATGATCACATTTAGGGGTCCTGAAAGCATCTGAAAGATTGAAAACCCCTGGTTTAGGTTACATATTTAGTCATGGTGTTACAGTTTTTTTTTTTATCTAATTATATCAGAAAATACAGAAAATTACACACACACAAACTTATATTCTTATTAATTTTTTAATTGCATTTTTTGACAGCTCTATTGCGCATGCGCAGCACCTTTGACACACTGTCCAAGTTCCAACAGTACAGCAGGCGATGTTGCAAATAATATAATAATAAGACTGTATATACACGTTTATTCTTGACTAAGTGACTAATTGCTAGAGGACAAATGTTTTTGATAAAAACTCCCTTTGCAAGACTATTTCAAAATATGCAGGAGAAACTTTGAGAACCCAGAAAAGAAGCATACGACAACACAACACAGACCTGAGATTTGAGCGCCTCAGCGATCAGCTGAGCTCCAGTCACTTCATCCATATTCACCTTCACAACACATTCATTTCACTCAGAGACACGTATCAAACTGCTCTTCTGTTGCTCTTCTGTCCGCCTGCTGCTCTTCTTCTGGGGTATGTGTGTAAGTTAGTTCAAATAAAATGAAAGCTCATGTCTCCACCTACTGGATAACTTGATGTGCTGTAGAGTGTGTACTCCTATAATTTTGTCGCACTCCCATGATGCAGGTTCATTCATTCATTCATTCATTCAATCATTCATTCATGTATAGGCTATATGTGTTTTTATTTATTTAACGAGTAGTTGCCATTTACAGCTGCTTATAATTAAGCACTGTCTGCTATTGGTATTGATTTTGTAATTATTATTATTATATGTATTTTTAATTAACTTGTCACATGGACAATGTGACACTAAATACTGATTCTTTGCTTATTGTTAAAGTTAAAACAAGTTTATTAACATTCAATATTTGCTAGAAACTCATACATTATCATAAATCCATTATTCTTCCTTTACAGGTTTATGTTTGAAAAAAGAAAAGAATAAAACCCACATGATTATATAATCTCCCATTTAGTGTTTCTCTTCATTGGTATCTACTTTAGCTTTCTGTCAAATTTTGCTCATCAATATGAAATTTCTACAGTTCATGTCGGTCAAACAAGGTCAATTTATTCATGTATTAGAAACTTTGGACAGCCTATAGTGTTTCTAGAGATAGTGTTCATTACTTTTATTTTAAACTAACTTGTTTTAATATTTTTACAGAAATCATCAGCATTTAATAAATCTAAATATTTTTTTTTCTCAAATATTTTTTAATATATTATATTTATTGAGGTATTTTGGGATTTTCAGACACACACAAAACAACAATCACAAAACAAGACAAAACAAAACACTCCTACACAGGTATGAGATGAAAAGAGGTGGGGGGGGGACATCTCCTTCAGATTCAATTTAGCAGTTAACCTCAACACCGGGTAGAGGCAAGGGAGGTCAAAACAGACTTTCGCTCATTGTGACATTATGGACAAGTTCAAATAATAATAACAATAGAATAAAAATAATAAATAATCACCTATTTTAGCTTTAAACCAAGGGAGATAGGGAAAGTGCCACTAAAAATAGAGAGCAGATAGATTGTCGCTAGCTTTGACAAGTAATTGAGAGAGAGAGAACAAAAAAATCATAAAGATGAAAATATTCAAATGTGGTATTTAAGAAAATAAACACACACGCACACACACACACACACGCACACACACCCACACATGGGCGTATTAACATTGACACAGAAATTAAACAAAATTACAATTACAAAGTTTCAAGTGGTGTCATGGTTATTGGAAATTTTTAACAGGTGACTGAAGAGAGGCCTCCAAGAAGCTTCAAATAGATCTATTTTTCCAGACATACTATATCTAAGCCTTTCTACATGTAGGGTGGGAGAAAGTTCAGACAACCAGATCTTGAATAGTGGCCTCGACTTTTTCTTCCAAATGCAAAGAATGGATACTATCATACTGTATAGGCACTCGGAAAGTGTGGTTAAGATGCTGCAAGGAGGCTGACCAGCCAAGAACAGCAGTTGCAGGATCTAAAGCAGGTGTGCCCAAACTCGGTCCTGGAGGGCCGGTGTCCTGCAGTTGGGCACCCCTGATCTAAAGGAAGCTCACATGCATAAGCTTCTAAATGAAATTGAAAAACTTCTGACCAGAATTCACCACGTTTAGGGCATGCCCAGAAAGATGACCAAGAAACCCTCCGCAGATTCACACTTATTGCAGAGAGAGGAAATAGTAGGAAATAAAGTATTAAGTTTAACCCTTGAGTAATGTAATCTATATGCAACACCTTGTACTGGATAAGTTGATGCCTGGCGTTAATAGAACAGGTGTATATATCTTTAAGACGTTTTGCCCAGTCTTCATCAGAAACATGAATATCAGAATTCACCACGTTTAGGGCATGCCCAGAAAGATGACCAAGAGAACCCTCCGCAGATTCACACTTATTGCAGAGAGAGGAAATAGTAGGAAAGAAAGTATTAAGTTTAACCCTTGAGTAATGTAATCTATATGCAACACCTTGTACTGGATAAGTTGATGCCTGGCGTTAATAGAACAGGTGTATATATCTTTAAGACGTTTTGCCCAGTCTTCATCAGAAACATGAATATCCAGCTCCTTTTCCCCAATCGTTTTTCAGATGATTAGTAGAGATGTCTAACTGACTAGTGAAAAAAATCTACTAATTTTGTGACTAACTTTGGGGTATTGGGAACGCAAGTATAAGTAGTTTATGCAATTCATTATCAGCTGAAAGTGTTTCAAAGTTTGGCATGGAACGAATATCATTTCTAATTTGTAGGTATCTAAAGAAGTGTGAAGCAGGAAGGTCATATTTCTCTTTTAGTTGAGAAAATGTTGCAAAATTGTTGTCTATGTATAAATCTCTCAAGGTGAGGATTCCTTTTCTAGCCCAACCTATGAACACTGGTTCTAGTAGTGAGGGCTTAAAGGCAAGGTTACGACAGACAGGAGCAAAAAAAAGAGGTACTTGGCAGTTGAATGTCTTACTGATCTGACGCCATATCCTGAGGGAGTTATTGATCATAAAGTGAGATCTTACTGCAGCTTTAGATTTCTCTGGGGAAGCAAATAGCAATGAGGAGAGAGATGTGTTTGAAGCACCCCGCTCAATCATAAGCCATGAAGGGAGATCAGCTGAAAAACTATCAGGGCATGGGTCCTGCCAAACGGTTAAGGCTCTATAATTGGCAGTCCAATAATAGTGTTGAAAATTTGGCAAACCCAACCCCACCACCCCAATAACCTAGGCTTACAAACATGCAGTTTAGATATTCTATGTGCTTTAAAGCCCCAGATGAACAGCAGTACAATAGAATCTAAAGTTTTGAAGAAATTTTTGGGCAAATAAATTGGTAAATTCTGAAAAAGATACAAGAATCTGGGTAATATCACCATCTTAATGGCATTCACACGCCCCATCATTGAAAGTGGCAGGGTCCTCCAGTATTTTATATTGCTTTTCAGATTTTCTAACATAGGAAAAAAGTTAAGTTTATATATATCCTTATATATTAACTCCAAGGTATTTCAAACTATTTGTGGCTATTTTAAAAGGAAGACTACGCATAACATTTGAGTCAATATTGTTAGTGACCGCCAAAAATGCACTTTTTTGCCAGTTTACTGAATAACCTGAGAGTTTACCGAATGTTTCCAATAAATTTAGCAAGGGTGGTATAGACTGTTCTGGGTTGCGAAGATATCGAATAATGTCGTCTGCATAGAGAGAAATATGAGGATTGATTCTGCCTAAATTTGGGAGCAATATTAAAGTGTTCTTTTTAATGGCAAGGGCAAGCGGTTCAACTGCAAATTGCAAAAAGCAAGGTCAAGAGAGGACAGCCCTGCCGGGTGCCTCTATGTAATAAAAATTGGGTCCCACTTTATATTAAGTGGCCCTAATACCTGTGTACTTACATAGTAACTAGATGTGTACGTAGCATGTAATCACAGTGTAAGTACACATTCGTACATAGTATCTAGAGCTGTAATATTTCTGTACATGTAACAACCCTCCGAATGGTTTTTGTAAGTACAAATGTGTAACAGGACATATATAACTACATTTTGTAACAACAATATGTATAAGAGTAATTGGAACAATTTGATCCAGGGGGTGGAGATGGGTAGGTTTAGGGATATGTAAAGTGGGAGGAGTTAGATCTCGAGTTGGTGCACCACTGTAATACCAGTGTACTTACATGGTAACTCCTCAGGAACTGTCCACTTAATATAAAATGTAACATTCTGGACACCAACCACAATTTATATGTAAAGCCTAACTTACTGGCCGCTGCTGTGTAACATCAGAGTAATTACATGATAAATCTAATATGAAGTGTAACACTTTCTTTACCAAAAAGTGCTGTTAGTCCTGTTACACATTTGTACTTTCATTACCAAAAAGTGTTGTTACCAATGTCCTGTTACACATCTGTATTTACACATACCATTCAGTGGGTTGTTACATATGTGTAGTTACGCAAACATTACAGCTGTAGATACTATGTACCAATGTGTACTTACGCTGTGGTTACATACTATGTACACTTCTAGTTACTATGTAAGTACACAGGTATTAGGGCCACTTAATATAAATTGAGATGATCTATTGAAACCGGTTAAAACCGAAGCTCTAGGTTGTCTAGTCCCAGTCCTAGGATGAGTCCCATTCAATTTGGTCAAACGCCTTTTCTGCGTCCAAGGCAAGAACTGCAATACTAGTTTGAGACTCAAACCTGGTACATAAGATATTCATTAGTCGCCTGACATTAAAAAAGGAGAAATGGCCAGGAATGAATCCTGACTGGTCATGATGAACAATTTTCCTAATACAATTATTTAGTCTGCTAGCAAGGAACCTAGTGAAGATTTTAAGATTGGGGTTCAAATGAGATATGAGTCAATATGATGATGGATTGGTTTCTTCTTTACCTTTTTTTAGAATTAGAGAGATATTTGCCTCATTCGAGGACTGGGGGAGCTGGTGTTTACAAAATGAGTGATTAAACATTCTCAACAGCAAGGGAGAAAGGGCCTGTGCAAATTTTTTGTCAAATTATATTCCAAACCCATCTGGGCCAGGCGCCTTTCCAGCAGGGAAAGATTTAATAGCATCTAGTATTTCTGCTATTGTTATGTCTGCATTCAAAGCTGCCTGCTCTGCGCACCCCAACTTTGGAAGGTGTAATGAATGAAGAAATTATAGCTAATGCTGAGCTGTCCGAGCAGCCCTTTGATTTGTATAATTCTTCATAAAATTCTTTAAATGTATCATTGATTTCAATGGGATTTGCTAAAACGACACCCTCCTTGTTTTTGATTTTATGGATTGTCAATCATTTATTTTAAGACCTTAAAGAAGGGACCCTATATCACAAGCTTTCTGGATATTGTCTGCTTCTTTGATGGGTTTCTTTTTGTTAGTATAAATTAAGGCTGGAATGTAAGTAGAAAAGAGCAGACTTTAAATATTTGACCAGATGTAATTCACAAAGAACCATTCTTATTTATTTAGTAAACAAATAAACAACTACAAAGATTTCAACTAGAGGAATTATACTTTTGAAATAACCAATGCATGTCTTATTACTTACATATAAACACAATATCTATGGCATGTTTAGCTTTTAGCAACTAGTTTTTAACTTTGTAAAACATTTATAACAGAAAACATTATATTAGAGAAATATATCAAGAAAAACTGAAATTTGTCGAGTGTTTCAATTTGACTATACTACACATCATTACAAACATAATGACTTGAACATTTCTCAAGCTATTAGATCTAACAGCCGATTTACATGTTAGACATTGTCCAACTAAAAATGATATCTTCAACTAAACATCATAAATGTCATTGTGAAGAAAGAGGTCATACTTGTCATAACCAGTATTTTCTACATTGCTGTTTTTGTTCTCCTTCACATTCGTTTTCCTGTTCATCGCTTGAGCTTCACTCTCTCTGCCTTCAAGATAGGACTGCAGGATCCGGAAAAACTGAAAATATTGGACAGATAAATGAAAACATGAATTTAAAATGCAGTGGGTTATTTAAATATTTGCATTATAAGAACAAAAGAATACATGAAGCTTACAAATACACAGTGTCTGACTAAATAATACACGTTAGTCCATAAATATCAATTTTAGATTCTGCCTCTGAATTCTGGTTATAAAAAGTCTTAATCAAATGTAATCTTAGTCTTCATCCTTTTGTGTCAAATTGGGACTTTTATCACAAAAAACGTTTTTGAGACTCCAACAGCATTTTAAGGCAAGACACCTCAGGTGTATATGGCAAAAAAAAATGAACAAAAAGATATCTTTGTATTTCTTTAGTTGATTGATTACATAACGAATTTCAAAAAAATTTTGTATTATACACATTAACTGAAGTGTTATGTTTTGGCATTATCTAATTAAATGTGCTCTAATTTGCTTACATTTCTTAGAAGAGAGATCTGAACACAGGATAAAGCCAGGTTCAAAAAGCATTTTTTTTTTTTACATATTAGAGCTACATTTTTTTTATAAAGGGTATTTTGCATATCGCTTTTTATCACTCCATAAATCAGAAAATATTTTTTGCCATGTTTTTAAGAATAAACTGTTGCACAAACTCAAATGAACAAACCTTTCTATGAAAACCTTCAAAATATAGATAGGAATCAAACTGTAAAGTTTGATGTATGTAGTGGAGATTTATGGCTCGGTGTAGGAAAAAAAAAAATCATTTTCAGAAAACGGCCTTTAACGATACATATTTTCATTTAAATCTACAGATGCAAAAAGATAAAGTGCAATGAAATAAACACCTTAATAAATAGTATTCTGGATGTTTTCTTTCCAATAGTCTGAAACAACACATTAAGATCAAAAAAAGCTAAATAGCCCAAAATCTCAAAAATAGCCAGTGGAGAGGGAACAAATTCCTAATATAAATCAAATTTTTAATAAAAATCATCAAGAAGGATCAATTGCTGTCTGACTCACCAGGGTCCTGCTCTGTGGGTTACTCAGAGACTTCCACTCTTCATTTGAGAGGTCCGACTCAACCGAGACCATCAGCAGCGTCATCAGAGCCAATACTGTCAACCTGGATGCCAAACACAAACACAGAGACATTACAGAGTCTTCCTCAGACCACCACAACATCTTCACCTGACCGAAAGAACTCACATGTTTGCAGTGGCTGTGATTGCCAGGTCAGTTTGCAGTTAGGTTGCCTCGGTTTCCCAAAAGCTTTCTGCCCCTGCTTTTATACACAGCATAAGAGGCATGCCATACATGAACAATTTGCACCTTCTGGCAAATTGGCATTTCCTTTTTTCTCAAAGAAAATCTGGACAGACACTGAGTGCCATAATTGATATAATTAACCTTATTGCGTCATCATGGCTCCCTTAGAGACATATAACTCAGAATAGCCTCTTATAATGATGGTGGTATTTATGCCTTAACCTTTAAAGGGGCATGATGAATGTAAAAGACTACCGGACATATAAGTGAAATTGTAGGAAATATTTTAATGAATATGGTCAAGGACGAATGTTGACAACCAATTATTATTTTGCACTAACAACCAGTAGTTTGAAAGCTCAAAGGAAGACTTTTTTTTATTGCATATCCCACAGAACGATAAAAAAACAAAGCAAAAAAAAAAAACAGCATGAGCACTACTGCTTCTGAACTTAGTTCTGAGACATTTTATACTTTTTTTTGTTTTAAATTCTGCTGCCGTTTCTTATTGCTAAATAAAAGATCTGTGTGTTCTGCTGGTCTGTGGGTCTTTATATTTACAGGATAATTTAGCACAGGGGTCTCCAACTTTTTTCCATTCGAGAGCTTTTTAAAAATGAAAGTGGCTGAGAGCTACCCTTAAATCTCTTATATAATGTATCAATCCAAACTGTTATACATGGTAAAGCCTAATAGGCTACATGTTAAAATGTGCTGGAAATGTTCAAAAAGTACTGATACACACACTGAAATCATTTCAGAAACAAAAGTAGCTAACACTATGCACTTTTTGGGTGCACAAACATTGAAATAAAAACATTAAAAACAATGGCCGGATTTTAAACTAACAAAAAGTATTAACATAACATGTTATCTACTGACAGGTACTAGGCCTACATCTTCAAATAAAGTTTTGACAAAAAAAAAAAAAAAAAGATAAACCCACTGATCTAGGCTAATCAACAGAGCAACAATAAAACTACTGGCTCAATCATCAACAGAGCAACAATAAAACTACTGGCTCAATTTGGTCAGCAGAACCTTTTTGAGCCCTTTCAATACTTTGAAAAATACAGCAAATTACTTCAGAGGCCAAAATCCTTATGGCACCAACTGAGAAAGAGAAAAACTGGATTAATGCATTTTGTTCCCAGCGAAATACTGTCCAAGAGTATAATAAGTGCATTGCAGGGAGGTCTGCAGAGCTTTATGTTGATCTAGGCTATATATAACTCTATTATAGATCAGTGGATACGACATTTTATTTAGACTTTTTTTCTCGAAATTTAACAAGATTTTTCTCGCAATTTAACAACTTTAATCTCAAGATTTTTATTTATTTATTTTTTTTATTATTATTGCTTGGCCCTAATCCTCTTCCATTCAATTCAGTCACTTTGCAGTCTTGCAAGTTTGGTCTACTTTCTAGCTGCCATTTTTGTAATTGTTGGTCTCTGACAGAAAGGGAGATTCAACCTGGTCATAAATAATAAATAATATTAATAAAAAAATATATATTTTTAATGAAATGTACTGGGTTAAATAGGTTTAACACAATAATATTGCTTAATTATACTTTCTAAAGATTTTCCAAAAAATTGAGATTAACTGAATTGACAGCCCTATTTTTAGTCTACATAAGACTTGTTCTTAAAATAGAAGAATTTTAAAGAATTTTATTTAGATAAATGTTATTTGGATTTAACTATAGATGACAGAATAGTATTACTAAATTGCATTCCTTGAACTCTCGCCCAGAGAAACAATTGATTTTTTATTCAGGGTTAATCAATATTACTTAAATCTTGACTGAAGAATTATAATTACTTTCAGAGTCTACATGTAATTGGTTTATTCCAAACAGAGTATCATGCCCCATAAGTGTATTGAAACTATAACGCTTTAATTTCACACTTAAATTAAAATGTTTAGCAGCTAATCATTGCAGGAGTACAGCTCTCACTGAAAGTACATTTAAACTGAGATGAACTCTGAACTCTTCTGCACTCTGTCCAGCTAGAAAACAAAAAGACAGCATGTGTTGCACCTTCATGAACCCTTAGAAATTACAGACAATTTTAGAACACATTCAAATGTCATTACAAATACTGGTAGGAAAAATTAAGAAACCATTGGTAAGATGTAGTAAAAAAATACAAATACTATATGATTATATATAATTCTAATAAAAATATATAGGTAGCTTATCTTTTTTTTTAAAGATTAAAGACAGCCTACAAAATATCAATGTGGTGTTTATACACAAGGTTCCTCATTCTGTTTCTATTATTTTTTATTTTATATTATTTTTATGAATATCACATTTATAGGCTTTTAAAGTTGAGCTAGAAGTCTGAATTAACATATGAACTAATATATATATATATATATATATATATATATACTGAGACATTTTATACTTTTTTTTGTTTTAAATTCTGCTGCCGTTTCTTATTGCTAAATAAAAGATCTGTGTGTTCTGCTGGTCTGTGGGTCTTTATATTTACAGGATAATTTAGCACAGGGGTCTCCAACTTTTTTCCATTCGAGAGCTTTTTAAAAATGAAAGTGGCTGAGAGCTACCCTTAAATCTCTTATATAATGTATCAATCCAAACTGTTATACATGGTAAAGCCTAATAGGCTACATGTTAAAATGTGCTGGAAATGTTCAAAAAGTACTGATACACACACTGAAATCATTTCAGAAACAAAAGTAGCTAACACTATGCACTTTTTGGGTGCACAAACATTGAAATAAAAACATTAAAAACAATGGCCGGATTTTAAACTAACAAAAAGTATTAACATAACATGTTATCTACTGACAGGTACTAGGCCTACATCTTCAAATAAAGTTTTGACAAAAAAAAAAAAAAAAAGATAAACCCACTGATCTAGGCTATATATAACTCTATTATAGATCAGTGGATACGACATTTTATTTAGACTTTTTTTCTCGAAATTTAACAAGATTTTTCTCGCAATTTAACAACTTTAATCTCAAGATTTTTATTTATTTATTTTTTTTATTATTATTGCTTGGCCCTAATCCTCTTCCATTCAATTCAGTCACTTTGCAGTCTTGCAAGTTTGGTCTACTTTCTAGCTGCCATTTTTGTAATTGTTGGTCTCTGACAGAAAGGGAGATTCAACCTGGTCATAAATAATAAATAATATTAATAAAAAAATATATATTTTTAATGAAATGTACTGGGTTAAATAGGTTTAACACAATAATATTGCTTAATTATACTTTCTAAAGATTTTCCAAAAAATTGAGATTAACTGAATTGACAGCCCTATTTTTAGTCTACATAAGACTTGTTCTTAAAATAGAAGAATTTTAAAGAATTTTATTTAGATAAATGTTATTTGGATTTAACTATAGATGACAGAATAGTATTACTAAATTGCATTCCTTGAACTCTCGCCCAGAGAAACAATTGATTTTTTATTCAGGGTTAATCAATATTACTTAAATCTTGACTGAAGAATTATAATTACTTTCAGAGTCTACATGTAATTGGTTTATTCCAAACAGAGTATCATGCCCCATAAGTGTATTGAAACTATAACGCTTTAATTTCACACTTAAATTAAAATGTTTAGCAGCTAATCATTGCAGGAGTACAGCTCTCACTGAAAGTACATTTAAACTGAGATGAACTCTGAACTCTTCTGCACTCTGTCCAGCTAGAAAACAAAAAGACAGCATGTGTTGCACCTTCATGAACCCTTAGAAATTACAGACAATTTTAGAACACATTCAAATGTCATTACAAATACTGGTAGGAAAAATTAAGAAACCATTGGTAAGATGTAGTAAAAAAATACAAATACTATATGATTATATATAATTCTAATAAAAATATATAGGTAGCTTATCTTTTTTTTTAAAGACAGAAAAACCCCTACAAAATATCAATGTGGTGTTTATACACAAGGTTCCTCATTCTGTTTCTATTATTTTAAAATATATATTATTTTTATGAATATCACATTTATAGGCTTTTAAAGTTGAGCTAGAAGTCTGAATTAACATATGAACTAATATATATATATATATATAT
>NW_015539887.1:1145653-1146978 GCF_001515605.1 Sinocyclocheilus anshuiensis
TTGAAAAATAATGTGTTTTTTGAACATTAAAGCATGTCAACATATTCTGTTACACCAAATACACAAAATAATGATCTTTAAAAAAGCATCATATGACCCCTTTAAAATGAAGTCAAACATTTAGAAATCAAACTTATTTATTAGGTCTCATTTTGCAAAACATTTAATTGCTGCTAAATACCATGAACAAAAATCAGCCTCGATTAAAAGCTGAGTGTGCAAAATAGAGCTGCACAATACTGGATAAATTGAGACTTTTTTTTCTCTCTTTTAAATGGAGGTTGTGGTTCTCTCACAATTCTGAAGAAAAAATATTAGACAATAAACAAAATCTCATGGAATTTATGAATGGAATGATTCAATGACTCACTCAAGATTTTCTTGTTTCATTACTGGATGAATAAGTGTTTTTTTTATTTATTTTTTTGAAAGAATGATTCAAAGACAAATACATTAACAGCCTCTTTTCACCAATAATAATAATACTAAAAAAAGATGCGCACAGGAATTGATTGGTGGAATTGAAACTTTAATTTAACAACTGAAATTGGAATTAATTTTCGATTCCCAACCCTACTGCAGTCCATAACTTTTGGTGCTCTAGCGGTTAATAAACACAACTGCATGCGTCTTGCGGAATAAAATTGTAGCCGGAGCTACTTCTCTGTTTATGTGTATGACGAATCACACAGGTACTGGGCTACTCCGCAGCGGTACCCGCCCAGGGTTTCTGCAGACATGAACAAGTTAAATCTAAGACTTTTTAAGACCTTTTTAATACCACCTTATATGAAATTTAAGACCTAAACCTGTAATGGAAATACACATTTTATTACATACATATATGTTATATTTAATGTGTATAAATTAAAAAGAAAACAAAATATTATTGCTGTAATAAATTATATTTATTACTACGATATACAGTGAACTTTTAATGTCAGCAGACAATATTCCATACAAAATGTCCCCGCAAAATAACTGCATCACTGAGATTTTTGGTGGAGTAAACAATTTATTCTGAAGCAATATTTTCATCAGTGTTCTATCAGCTTTTACATACTTAAATCTGCATATTTACCTTTACAAAGGCCTATTTTTTTTACCTTTTTAGATGTATGCATCATCTTTCATGTCAAATTATTACAATTTATCAATAAATTAAATATACACTATAGGGCTGCTACCAGTCAGATTAAATAATTTACACTGCAAATAACAATAATTACAACTGCAATGAATAATGTTATGAGATTAACGTTTTAAATGCATTTATGAGTATACAAATAAGAAATGTTGAGGGGAAAAATGCATACTTTTCAACA
>NW_015539887.1:1149186-1152454 GCF_001515605.1 Sinocyclocheilus anshuiensis
AGTGACCTAGATATGTGGGGGCGTGTTAGAACGAGCCGTTTTAGGGGGGTGTGGCAGAGTCTTAACTTTGATAAGAATATCTCTTTGGTTTTGAGACTTTAGTCTTTGCAACTTCAGGGATCTTATCTATGCACAATCAGCTTGTAACACTCCAAAGAGAAAGGAAAACTTGAAATCGCATCATATGACCCCTTTAAGACCCATCAAATCCGAATTTAAGACATTTTAAGACTTTTTAAGGCCTTATATTAGGAAAACGTTAAGACTTTTTAAGGACCCGCGGACACCCTGCTACCCGAACCAGTCTAAAATAGTCCGAATATAAACTTATTACAGGTGTACCGTAGTGATGGATTCATGATGTACTCGCTTATAACATAAAAAAATAAAAGTTACGAACTGCAGCTTTAAACATTTGATAAGAAAAATAAGATTCGAAGTATTGAACTCATTTATTTATTTAGTCAACCATAAAACATACAGGAATCTCTTGTGAGTAGGGGCAGCAGCGGCCATCGACCGCACCAATCACTCTCTTTTCCCCAAGAAAAGGACAGGAAAGGAAACAGATCCCTGCTGACCCCCTCTCAGCGCGGGAAGCTGTATTGAACAGATTTCCAGTTTCAATCATTCCAAAAATCAAAGCTTGAAAAGAGACAAACACAGGTTTCTGACAGGGCATCACAGAAGGATCGAGTGGTTTGTTTTGCTAAATCAAAGTGAGCATACCTGCCCAAAAAAAGTCATGTTAAAAGAGCCAGAAAAAATATAATATATATTTATATTCATATATCAACATACAAAGAGATCAAATGCTGTTCTACCATTGGTTTACACAGTGTTCCTCATTCTGGAGCAAAGCATGCTGGGAGCCGTTTGCCTCTTCATTTTCAGTGCTTTTCACAGACGTAGTGTTGAACTTCTTGTGCATCGTAGATTTGTTCTCTCAAGCTGCCCCTTCCCTCCATACAGTAATTTATGAAGGCACAAAATGATGATGAAATATGGAAAGTAAAAATAAATACCATCGATAAAAAGAATAATTTATCCTAAAACTGAAGATGGAGACAGTTAGCATTTTAACATCACTCATGCTTGTGGCCAAAAGCATTGCAATGCTGATGTTCATGTCCTCAATTTGCCCTTGCGGTTTTGAAACTACTGAAACTCTGATTTGTTTTATTTCATCCCCCTCAGAGGGACAGAGAAATTGACAAGGTATTAAAATCGCATTTTAAAAAATAAATCATTTCTTTCCAAGTTGTAAATGATCGATTCAGAAGTGCACACTGACTTGAATCTGTTGAAAGCATCACAAATATCCCAGTTTTTCACGAGGGAGGATTTGAACGTCCAATCCCAGTTGCACTACGACAGTGTCAAACTGCCTGTGCAAAAGTTGGTCCCAGGCTGCTGATTCTTGTCTTTTATTGCCATGTCGAGAGGTCCGCCCACTTATCCGTCATATTTGTGTAGGGCAAGATGCGCTGGCAGAGGTTGAGCTGATGGATAAGGGGGCTGGGAGGGCCAGCCTGCTGCGCCTCATACATGTGTTTGTTTGTGTGTGTTGTGTGTAGAGACTCTTAAGGCTCTGCGGAGTGGCCGGCCGCTGGGTAATTAAGACAAGATGTGTGCCTCTCCTTTCCTCCTCCTCAGTATGTCTCCGAGTCAGAGTCGTTTAGCTCGTCGTCCTTATAGAAGCCGTCGTGGCGGCCGATGCTGTTGAAACTGCAGTAGGAGCTGTGTTCGGAGCGGAGCATGGGCAGACTGTCGAACGTGACGCTTTTGGTGGGGCTGGTGTAGTGATTAATGGCACTGAACGCGAGGCTGGGCACTGCACCTCCGCCAGGAGACACTGGCATCATGGTGGCCAGGATTAGCGCCAGGCAATCTGCCACATCTTTGTTAGGAGCACAAGCAAGGGCTGGAGTGTAGCCTTTTAGAGAAACGAGAGAAGACCCGTCAGGATGCAAAAAAAACAACAAAAAAACACTGATACTGATGATAATTATTTTCAAATATAACCTATACAGTAGAGAACAAAAGTAGACATTTTTTTTTATGTAAATATATATTATGAATTGGGAGATCAATGATTTGTTTAGCTTATTTGTAAACCTAAACCAAAATATAATCATAGTTCAGCTTAAAAATTTCCATGATTTCCTAAATTTCATTATAACCTGTAAAATACCAGTAAAAATATAACTAAAAAGTTTATAAATTCACATAAAAAAAAAAATAAAACATAAAAAAAATAAATGCACATAAACACAGTACCATTCAAAAAGTCTCTTATTCAACCAATTCTTCATTTCTTTTTTTCTTCAAAAGTACAATATATTGTGAAACAAACAATTTAAAAATAAATGTTTCCTATTTCTAATTTATCAATTTAATTTTAAATAATAAAATGTCATTTATTCCTGAGATGGCAAAGCTGAATTGTCAGCAAGCATCATTATTTCCAGTCTTCTTTGTCACATGATCCTTCAGAAATCATTCTAATATGCTGATTTGCTGCTCAAGAAACAATCAATTTCGAAAATAGTTGTGCTGCTTAAGATTTTTATGAAATCTGACACATGAACAGAAAAAATAGCATTTATTTCATTATTGTCACTTCTGATGAATTTATTGCATCCTTGCTGAATAAAAGTATTAATAAAAAAAAAACAGATGTTACATTCGTACTAGTGGTTGGCCGATATTGTTTTTTTGACAGCCGATGGCCGTTATCTTGGAAAGCAGGGTGGCCGATGGCTGATATAATTTGATTTATTTGAATAAATATTTAAGAAATGTAAAATCATTTGAAAATGAATTAAAAAATAAACGTGTAAAATAAACATACTTATACTTTAGATGACAAAGTATTTCTCACAAATAAATAAATATTTAATAAAAATATAATTAAAAAGGAAGTAAACACTGTAACCAACAGGGCACTCAGTATTCTGGGAAGTTTGTGTGCATTGGGAATCATATTTTTTCAAATAAAGCCAAGGTAACACTCGTTTTATATACAGAACACAACTGACATGAATATGGCAGTGGGGAAATGGATAAAGTGCAGCATAATTTGAAATCACGAGTTTAAAGTTTGTCGATCTTGCGTCTCCAGTGAAGTTGAACTCTGTCCGTATTCAATTCGCACGGACCGACCATCACGCAGAGAACACATGCAATAAACAAATGCACACTTCACAAGATCTCACAGCTGGATTCGACTAAGTTTGCAAGGTTTGTGAAATTAAATGTTCATTAG
>NW_015539887.1:1153330-1169388 GCF_001515605.1 Sinocyclocheilus anshuiensis
AGGTAACACTCATTTTACATACAGCACACAGAGAAAATGACATGAATATGACAGTGGGCAAATGCATAAAGCGCAGAATAATTTGAAATCACGAGTTTAAAGTTTAAAGCATTCAATTCACACGGGCCAACCATCACGCAGAGAACTGGATAAAAATGCACACTTCACAAGATCTCACAGCTGGATTCGACTAAGTTTGCAAGGTTTGTGAAATTAAATGTTCATTAGGCATTCAAAGATTTGTTTAAATGATATAAATGCGTATTTGCTGAATGCTGACAGAAAACGAGAAAGCATTATAATGTTTGCCTTTCTACCAATAATATAAAAGCAATCATTGATACTTTTTTGTATACATTTTAATTTTTTTGTTTAAAGCTGCAGTCCGCAAGTTTTGCCTCTTTGTCGCCATCTCTGTTTGAAAACCTGCAATTGCAGCTGTGTGTGGAATTATCTTCCTTGCGTGGGTTGTGCGGCGGCACTGCTACAGCGCGCGGCACAACATACATCTAATGTTTTGAGGAGTATGTGTGGCAGTCAGTCACAGCACCGGTGTGGATATTGTACTTTGCACTCACAGATTCTAGCCTACGTCTTGGAATATATGACTCAAATAAGCATTAACACTGGCTGGTTATGTACTTGCTCAAATATTGATTTCTGATCATTTTTAACCAAAAAAAAAGTTACAGACTGCAGCTTTAACAGTTCTATCTGATTATTAGACAGACTTCTATCCGTATTAGACAGAACTGTTAAATGATGACAACGAACAAGAAGGAGAATGAGAGCACCATGTGCTCAAGCGCTACCGTTTTCAATGCCGTCAAAATAAAAGTCCTGCCTCAAACACATCGGCCAAAGAGAAAACTTATCGGCCGATGCCTATATTTGAAAAATGCCAAATATCGGCCGACCACTAATACATACACGTACATATACACACACACACACATATATATATATACAGTGGTGTGAAAAAGTGATTTTAAACAAATAAGAAAAACTGTAGTCATGATAAGATTAGAAATCATCAGCATTTACCATTTTCATCCACGGCTAGCACACTAGCACCCTTAGCTAATAGTTCTTGGACAACCACAGTCAAGCCATTCCTGGCAGCCACATGCAGGGGCCTGGAACATGACAATTTAATATTAGGCTTATAGTTTAATATATTTTTGTACATCAGTGTAAGTGCATAATTTCTGTGTGTTGACCATACGTTTGTAAAGCTGCATTGGTGGAGTTGATGAGGTTTCTGTCAGTGATCTTCTCCAAGATCAACAAGGCACTGGTTTCATGACCCTATAGAGATCAAATGAAAATCAATACAGTGGCAGTAACAGTTATGAGAACATCACACAATCTATACTAGATGCTTCTAACTTATGAGGAATTAAGACATGAGAGAACAGAGTGTTTCGTACCTTACTGCAGGCCAGATGGAGAGCAGTGTTTTTGTTGGCATCCTGTAACGTGAGATCTGCTTTTGCACTGCTCACCAAAACCTCTGCCAAACACAGACAGACATCATGACACATCAAAAAACAAACACCAACACAGTTAACTACAAAAATGAAAAACATTTGAGGTTTGAGTGTCAAAGTCCTACCGACTGCATTAGTCTGGCCGTTCTCAGCAGCCATCATGAGTGGGGTTTTGCCTCCAGCATCCACACAGTTCACCTGTGCGTTATGACCCAGCAAGAGCTGCAGACACTCCACATGATCTGTGAATGCCGCAGCATGAAGAGGAGTCCTGTCACAGAGAGAAAAAGTTACAAAATGGACATCAACCACAAAAAGTGAGGGTTAAAAAATAAGGTAACACTTTATTTTAAGGACCAATTCTCACTATTAACTAGTTTCTTATTAGCATACATATTTCTAGCATATTGGCTGTTTATTAATACTTCTAAGGCACATACTGATGCCTTTTTCTGCATGACCATATTTTTGATCCCTTAACTCTACCCCATACCTAAACTTAACAACTAATTCACTAACTATTAATAAGCAGCAAATTAGGAGTTTGTTCAGGGAAAACTCTATAATTAATAGTGAATGCGTGTTCCCTGTTCTAAAGTGTTACTAAAAACAATTGTTTAAAATTATTATTTATAATTTGTTACCATAATGTCTGTATGTTGCTTCGCATCTATACATTTCCATAAGAAAAACGTGTGACATTACATTTACTAGATTTAAGGGAACAAAACTACATTATTAGGTAATATACAGAATAGTTTTGGTTCAATTTCCAATAGCAAAATTGTGATATTTACTATTACAGTTAAGTAAGACTTTATCCGTGTTATTTTAGCATTCTTTAAAAACTATTATAGTATTTATTAATATTTTGAATTGGCATTTATTTTTATGTGTTCAGTTTTTTAGCAATTTTGTTATGTTTATCATCATTTCTTTTATTTCAGTTTTAGTAATTTTAGTACTTCAACTTTTAAGATGCCAACATTTCTAAGTTTTTAAGTCTTATTATATTTCAACTTTACTCAAATTAACTCAAATGATTTTTAAGTTTTAGTTTTGCTTAACTCTTTCCCCGCCATTGACGAGTTATCTCGTCTTTTAGAAGACAAAGCTTCCCCGTCAAAGTCGAGTTTTTACGGCTTTTTGTGTTTTCACTGTTATACACTCGGGGGCGCTATGCACTGTTTTGTCCACCATTGATATTACATTAAAGAAATTAAACAGTATTAACTCTAAAAATACACTATATAAAAAAAAAATGAAAAAAAAAAAATGAAAAAGTGTCCTCACAAGGCACATCGATCTTAAAGGGTTAGTTCACCCAAAAAATGAAAATTAGCCCATGAATTACTCACCCTCAAGGCATCCTAGGTGTATATGACTTTCTTCTTTCAGACGAATCCAGTCGGGGTTATATAAAAAATGGTCTTTTATCTTTCAAGCTGTTTAATGGCACTCAGCGGGTGTTGCATGCATCATTCCAAAAGAAGTGAAATAAAGAGCATCCATCCATAATAAAAAGTGCCTCACACAGCTCCGGGGGGTGAACAAAGGCCTCCTGTAGCGAATCGATGTGTTTTTTTAAGAAAAATAACCATATTTAAAACGTAATAATCAACTTAATCTAGCTTGCGCTCACTGTTGTAGGCGGAAGCAGCTTCAGGCGGGTGACGTAAGACGTCGGCGTTGCGCATGCGCTGCTCAGAAGTGACGAACGCGGAAGCGCAGGGGAGAGATCAAAACAAAACAACGGTCACGAATTAGAAGTACAAAACGAGGATTTGTAAAGAAGAATGTCAGAGAATTTCGATATAAGCCAAGAGGAGGGAAACTTTGCTTCCTTTGCTCCTGTAAACAAATGTTGGTTTACACGAGACTCACCGGCGCATGCACAACGCTGACATTTTACGGCATCCTCCCGGAGCTGTTTCCGTGTACAACTATTGGCGCAAGCTAGATTAAAGTGATTATTACGTTTTGAATGTGGATATTTTTCTTACAAAAATGCATCGATTCGCTACAGGAAGCCTTTGTTCACCCCCCGGAGCCGTGCGAGACACTTTTTATTATGGATGGATGCGCTTTATTTCACTTCTTTTGGACTGATGAACTGCAACACCCGCTGACTGCCATTAAACAGCTTGGAAGATCAAAGTCAATTTTTAATATAACTCCGATTGGATTCATCTGAAAGAAGAAAGTCATATACGCCTAGGATGGCTTGAGGGTGAGTAAAAAATGGGCTAATTTTCATTTTTGGGTGAACTATCCCTTTAATAGATGAAAGACTAAATAAACAGAATAAGACCAGTACCTGTTTTTGGAATCAGCTGAATTGACGACGGCAGGACTAAGTGTGTCTATCAACATCTCAGCTGCTCCTTCATTGTCATTTATACTGAAGGTCATAAAAAAACAGCTTCAATATTTTGCCCTTTTAAACCCAATCACATACCAACCCAAACCAAATACACTTACACAGCACAGTGAAGGGGGCTAAAGGTGTTCCCTTCAGTCTTATGAAATAACTCCTGCTCCAGCAACACTTCAACACATGTGTCATGACCTGCAGAGAGAAAATTTGGTGTAACAACAGTTTATCTAACAAGCTTCTGGAGTCCTGCTCAAAGAAAAAAGAAAAAAAGTCAGACATGGCGATCATATTTTGTGATTGTGCTGGTTGGCATTTCACCTTGTAGGATCTAGTCACAACAAACCAGACCTTTGAGATTTCAACAGAGATTTTAAAATGAAACTGCATTCCTATGAACCCTTTCCCAACAAGTTTAGTCTTTTTCCCAGATTATTTAAAATAAATAAATAGGAGTCATTTCTCGGATTAATGCAAGTGACATCTGTATATTTCAGAATAACATGCTTTCATTTTGGTTTTAATATTTTGCATTGAATGACAAACAGACACCAAAGTGCCATTTACAGGGTTCCCACCCTTTCTGACCAATGAATTTCCATGACTTGTCCAGTTGATCATAATTAATACATTATCATCATTACACAAAGATTGCTGAAGAGGATTTCCATTTGTACGCAAATAACTATTTCTTAAAATAAGATTATGCATAATAATTACGCATATGAGTGAGTGAAAGTCCCTAAAAAGGTAAACAAGCTTAAATTTGAACGTAGCTCAAGAGGTTTCAACTTCCTGAACCTTCAAACTGATCATAACCAGAAATTCAAAGTAGTAAATTTACTTTACATTAAATTACTATAGAAATTTCTATGACTTTTCTATGTCTGGAAACCAGTTTTAAAAATCCCTGACATTTCAATGTGAGTGGGAACCCTGCATTATTTTCATCAGACTTGGTGCAAGCAGGCCTTTAAACTGGTAGGGTGTATCGATCTGTGATTGGCAAGTGTTTATTCACCGTTGTAACAGGCCCAGTGCAGGGGAGTGTAGCCCTGGTGGTCAGTGATGACAGGAATGGTCTCTACTGACTGGGCAGCATGCAGAAGGCCCCCCAGAACCCCAACGTGGCCACAGGCAGACGCAAGGTGCACTGGAGAACGCCCCCTACAGTCCCGTACCATGAAACTGGCATTGTGCTGCAGCAGGGCCTCCACACACTCCTCATGACCCGTCACCGCCTGAATGGAACACACACACCCATGAGCCACGCTTTGAAGCACTAGCACAGGTGAGAGCCAGAGCCAGTAGAAATACAGAAGAAAATCAGTCGTGATTTACCCCTCTGTGTAGAGCAGTGCGGCCCCATTTGTCTTTGGCATCGACATTGGCTCCTTTATTAATAAGGGAGTAAACACAGTCTGTGTGTCCACCCAGCACTGACAGCATCAGAGGCGTCCTGAAAATCATATATATGAATGACTCCGCAATCTATAATTTCCATTATTCTCTACAAGGAGAAACTGGAAAATGGTCTCATGTACTTACTGGCCAATCCCATCCTGAATGTCCACTGCACTCTGTAGGTCAGCATTTCCGATGAGCAAACGGAGACATTCAGAGTGACCATTTGTGGCTGCAAGGCAAAAGAGAAGACACATATATGTGTCATGTGAGTGTATGTCCATACATGAACAGTAAATCATTCTGGCATTTGCAATAGACTGATATACATCCACCTAGGGTTGGGTATCGTTTGGTTTTTTTTCGATATCGGTGCCAAATCGATACTTTTAAAACGGTTCCGGTGCCTAAACCGATACTTGTTTAAAAAAAAAATAATAAATTCCCCCCCAAAATTATGGATTGGAGGGTTCGTGGGCGGGGCTTCACCTAACGGTATACATAGCAATGTTTTTTTTTGCTGATTTTGTTTTTATAATAAATAAAAAGACAAGTAGAAATAATAGAAAAAGAATAGGGATTGCTAGGGTTAGAGGGTCATTTTTAAATAAAAATAATTCAATAGAACAGAAAAAGAACATAATGCTAGTGTTAGAAGGTCATTATTTATAATAAATAATAAGAAAATAAGTGGAAAGAATAGAGAAAGAATAGAGAATGCTAGTGTTAGAGGCTTTTTTTCCTTTATAAATAAAACAAGTAGTTAGAATAGAAATAGAATAGAGAGTGCTAGAGTTAGAGGGTCAAATGAGTATTTAAACTGCTTGGTCACTGTCATAACTCGGGCCAAGCGATTAGTCAACAGAAGAGACAGACGGCTGCACGTGAGTGTTTTGCGTAATACTTGTTTATAGATCTGCTGTTTGAATGATTACTTTCTGCTAGGAAGGAATATTTCGTTTTCTGCCTATTTCTACGTTATATTTTTGTTTGCGTTTGTATTTTTGATTGCACTTTCTGGTAATTATAATAATTGCCCTCGGCAAAGAAGGAGCCGCTCTAACGTCACACGCAGATGGCAACGCAATGTTGCATCCTATCTCTACATCCTATCTCCTGCATCCTATCTCTACATCCTCTACTGCACCTCTTTCTTTCTCTGTGGGTCTCTGGAATTGTCAGTCAGCTGTTAACAAAGCAGACTTCATTTCGGCTTTTTCTTTACAATCCACACTCAGCATCTTGGGCTTGACTGAGACCTGAGAGCGGCTCCCTGATGCACCAAAATTATATACAATATTAGAATCTTTAAAGAAGTGGACACGAAAATCGCGTGAGTGAAACATGTTGCGGGAGCAGGCGGCAATGGTCAGAGATTCAGCGGGAATGGGATTATAAAAACAGCCGAATCCCGGACATTTTGGGCAATTAAGAAATCCCGTCCAGACGCATTTTTGTAGGTCCAAAAAGATGACATGTCCGGGGAAAAGAGGACGTATGGTCACCCTAATTTATAATCTATTGCTAATCAATGTATTCTTTTTAAAGTAGCTGTCTGTTTCGGAGAACCCGAGGACAAATATTTCAATCGATCGCTCAGGCATGGCACCGAAATGAGGCACCGAAATCTGCGTTCGGATTCGGTTCTAGTACATACTGGTTACATAGGTACCGGTGCCATATTGGTACCGGGTTTCGGTACCCAACCCTACATCCACCCGGATGATAAACCCTCCAACAGTACAGTACAAATACCTTGTGCCTGCTTGGCTGATTAACAACAGAAGTGTTAGCTCTGCCTTGTGTCAACAGCTTTGTCAATAGAAGCATATTCTGTTTCCAAACATTTTTTGAATTTTGATTAATACAAAAATATTTTGAAAGAATTAAAAAGATAATAGCAGTAAGGAAATTAAGAAAATTTTTAATTTCAACATACATTATCTCACAGAAGTGAGTACACTGTGGGCTAATGGGCCCAATTTGGACATTTTCACTTAGGGGTGTACTCACTTTTGTGGCCAGCGGTTTAGACATTAATGGCTGTGTGTTGAGTTATTTTGAGGGGACAGCAAATTTACACTGTTATACAAGCTGTACACTCACTACTTTACATTGTAGCAAAGTGTAATTTCTTCAGTGTTGTCACATGAAAAGATATAATAAAATATTTACAAAAATGTGAGGGGTGTACTCACTTCTGTGAGATACTGTATATGTGATCAAATTCATTTCTATCATTAAAGCCATTACCCTTGAGTATATATACAAATATAAAGAAAATAAAAAATTACAATATTTTTTTTTACAAATATTTCATTTTCAACATGCGTTCATATTACCTGCCATCTTAAATATCTAATCCTTTGAGTAAAAATAAAAATATTTACATATTAAAATATTAAAAAGATAATAGAATTGAGCTTATATTAATTTCTAAAAATTGTCATCATTAAAAGGCAATTTTTATTTAAACAAAAGAACAGTGTTTTTAATAAAAGCACTGTTCTTTGTTTAAATAAAAAATATAATACCAACAATATTTAATTCCAGCATGCATGTGGTCATATTCATTTTTAACATCTTTATCCTTTGAGAAAAAGTTACAAAAAATAGAGCACTTCAAAATAAAGAAAAAAAATGTAATAGTAATAAAACAAACAGAAATAATTCATAGTAATAAATATTACTTAAAGGTACAATATGTAAGTTGTTTTCACCGCTAGAGGGCGCGTATTCAAAACAAACAAACAAAGGCATAGTTTGATGACGCCGTGACTGAGTGTGGAATCATGGGAGTTGTCATCTTCATCCCCACAGCTGACGCAATCCGACCGGACTCAGGCAGAAATCATGTTCATGGATGAGCTAATGTATTAAAGATTTATTAACATCGTAGTATGAAGCAGAGTGAGGCAGAAAGCCGTCGAAGCGAAACGAGGCCGCTGAAGCAATTGTTAATGAGAGACGAGTGTGACACACGGCTCGAAAGCAGCAGAGCTTTGATTATGCCACACTTTAGCGCTTTCGCCTTCCCTTCCGGTCGTGTGTATGTGGGGAAAAGCAGCGCCGTTTTATCATACTATATACGTTTGAAAGTTCTGTTATAATGCTACTCTGTGCGGTCGTCACCCGTCTAATAATACGCACAACATATTAAAGCGTCTTTGGTGTTTCCATGTTTTCTACATGTCATTGGCAGGCGACACAATGACACTATGGACATGTCCCATGTCACAAGTTAAGATTGCTTATTTGTTTGGATTTAAACATTCTTCGAAACATTTGGGATAATGTAAGTACACAAGTCAGCAAAATATATAACACTGTTCTAGTGGCTTTTGGATATTTTATTTAAAAAATCATATATTGTGCCTTTAATACTTAATAATAGTAATATTTAATAACTAAGATATGGCTGTTTTTTAAATCAATTTTTTAAATTTTATTATCAATATCGCCACTGGAAAATCCATATTGGTTGCCACAGGACTCACTTTCCTTAGACGGAGTTTTATTAAAGTCCCTTTCAAGGAAAGTCTGTTCACTCGGCGGCCATATTTGCAACGCCTCCGGGCAGCTATTTCAGGCATCCAAAAATATTCCGCCATATTATGCTTTGCAGTTTCTCCCATTCATAAGTAATAGGAGTGAACCATCTTTGTATATCTATAGTCTTTGGTTTGATTATAAAATATGACTTTCCTTTTAATTAACCAATAAAAATAATTCAGATTCCCAACTGATCTGTGTCTGGTCACAAATTATGCAAAAAACTGAACGTCATGTAATCTCATTAGTCTTTGTACACCATACCAGCGGCGTGGATGGGGGTGCGCTTGAGCGTGTAGTCTTTCACTAGGATGGAAGCCCCCTGGTTGATGAGCACATCCACACATTCAACGTGGCCTTTGAAGGCAGCCAGGTCCAGCGGCGTGTGTCCTTGTGCTGTTCTCACATCCAAATCCAGCAAAGACTGAACCAGTACCTCAAGAGCCTGGTGATGTCCATGATATGCCTGAGGACATCCGTTAAAACAACCGTTAAATATAATCTGAGAAGAACCCAAGCCAGAAAGCATAAGAGAATTTTCCCAATATCTGGTGCACAAACAAGATGGAGACTGTACTCACAGCCAGGTGGAGAGGGCTCACAGGAGCACGTACATCAGAGTCATTTAGGATGTCTGTCCCTGAGGTTTCCATTAACTTCAAAACAAGACAACAGATCTAACTAGGTCTCATCACTCTGCGACAACCTTAAAGAGGTTTATGTTGAGCGTCACAGCACTTACCACATCTAAAGGAGTTTCACTCGCAATCTGATGAAGAATACAGAAATATATTAAGCTGAAAATATTAAAAACATAGACCTAATCACATGATTTTAAGTCATCTCACCAGCTCCAGACACAGGCGGTGTCCATAAGCAGAGGCGTAATGCACTGCATTGTAGCCCTGATTGTCTCGGATCCCTGGGTTGGCGTCATTCCTCAGCAAATATTCCAGGCACCTAGTTAGCGAATGAGAGAGACTGGTAAATACATGTTGTTTAACAAGTTATGCACAACAATCACTCGTATGCAATACAGTAACTCACTTTCCATCTGCGTCAGAAGCAGCGGCATAGTGGAGGGGGGTGCAGCCCCTCTTGTCAAGCTCATTGACATTGGCTCCTGAACCCACCAAAGCAAACAGGCACTGGTAGTTGCAGTTTGCAGCTGCGTAGTGCAAAGGTGTCCTAAAGAAGAGATTGTACGCCCAAGCCTCACGATCAAAAATATCATACTGCATAATGAATGACTATTGAAGTGCAGAGTAAACACACCTTCCAAAGCTGTCCTTCCTGTTGAAATCTGCCCCCGTGTTGAGGAGAAGATTCAGACACTCAAGGTTCCTGTGGTAGAAAACGCATTTTAATTAGATAAAGCAATACAGACTCAAGCTACGTGAATGAAACATTAAATGGGTTGCACTAGATTGGTCAGTGACAGATATAGTATTCACAATAAAAAAAAAATCTTTTAAAAGGTTTAGTCATGTCAAGTTCTTAGAAACATACACATTGATGCTGGTTTCATATGATTTGAAAAACATTGATACCATTTAAATGAAAATGTAATGATGTTGTATTGCAACCACCAGTAAATATTTTAGCTATATTTTAATAATATTTAACTTGGACACTGGACACTGACATATGTACAAATTATTTAAAAAAAATGTTATTTAAAAAGAATGTTTTAAAATTTGCTTTTATCTAAAAAGTATTTTATACAAATATCATTAACTATAAATAACATTACATTTTTCACATTCTACAATATGAACTAACCTTGGCATAGCCTTATCATAAAAAGGTTAAATTATCGGATATTTTAAGACACTCAATTATGAGTGTGCAAGGGTCTTTATGATAGCATTTCATGATTTAAGTTTTTTTTTTCTATATGTTGACAAACGTTTTTAAAATATAAATAAGTCTTGTTTTGTAAAGACATTACTTTGTATTTGTATAAATTTTTGTTTAAATATTTTTAAGCAACATAAATAAGATTACGCAAAACTAATACATGTTCTTTTATTGTATTCTTTTAATATTTGTATACCTCTGACATCCATGCCCCCCAAAAATATCAATACATTTTAATTCTTTTTTTTTATTTTTATAAATAAACAGATTGGGACCAAGAAAAACTGTCATCACTGACCATAAAATCAAAAATAATCTCACCCGCCGGCAGCAGCAGCATGTAAACAGGTCCTTCCAAAGTCATCAGGAGTGTCTATATCAAAGCCTGGAAGACAGAGACTTGCTGTTACACAGCAATAAATTATGTAATCCATGCACAAAAAGTGCACTGGCTGACTATCTGATCACTGATACAGCTTACCAGATGACAGCAGCTTACGGCAGCAGTCCGAGAAGCCGCTGAGAGCAGCCAAATGCAGCGGAAACATGCCATGAACTCCCCTCCTAAAAGAAAGATCCAATGTTACAACCAGACAGACAGGAGCATCTCGCTGTGTATGCACGTGGGATCAATTACAAAATTCTTGGATGTCTAAATAATGAATTTCTGCCTACATCTATATTTCCACAGTTAATGCATAAATTAAACAAAGCTGTTATATTCAGTAATTAGCAAGCACATGGGAATGAGAACTCTTACTTGGCTGTATCAGCTCCATTAGTGATCAGTGTGTTGATGAGAAGTTCGTGTCCGTATCGAGCTGCGATGTGCAGAGGAGTATTCCCGTTCTTATCTTCACAGTCTATCTCAGCACCTACACATACACGAAACAAACAAGACGCTGTCAGACACTGCAGGTTTGCACATTAGTAATGGCAAATTTCAAATTTCAAAACTCAAGGCTCACCATTTTGAATAATCGCCTGAGATCTTGAGAACCTCCCGTGGATTGCGGTCATATGTAGAGGAGTCTTACCATCCTTACTCTGCAAAAAGATAAATAACACCAAGTTACAATGGAATACACTGGTGATTTTTGTCACACATGTGCAGCCATAATAAAGGTCCCACCTTGATATTGACATCAGCTCCATTTCCCACGAGCAGCTCAAGGCAGAGCGCTCCGTGCCGTGAGGCGGCGGTGAAGTGCAGGGGTGCGAAGCCCTTCTCATTAACCTGGTTCACATTCGCGCCACACTCGATCAGCTCGTTCACCACCACATCCTGACCGTTGTAGCATGCCACGTGCAGCGACGTGTTCCCATATGCGTTTGGCTCATTCATCTGTAAGCATGTCCACAGTTCAAATGCTCAGACATTCACCCTGCGGTTTAATTAATGTATGACTGAATGAGACTGAACAGAGGTGTGCAACCAATTTAAGCACTGTGGTGTAGCCCAATTAGTTATACATGCTCTTCATAAGCACAGCAGTCTACTCTTTTAGTTCTTTTGAAGCGGGTCTCTAGATGAAAAGATTAGCATGATGCCGTCTGAACCAAACTTGGACCAAACCACCCACAAGAGTACAAATGACTGCGTGAAAGCAAGCCACGTTGTGAGTGAAGCATTGTATTATGTTCTAGTCAATCAAATTGACTGCCACTTTGTTCATTTGCCAAACTGAAAATTAAAAATCAACTTGCTCACTGCCAAAATGGTTACCATCATGTGACACTAGCTCTAATCAATATGAACAGGCACATGAGCATTTTTGAAAATGTTGGCATTGAATTCCATGAAAAACATAAAACACCTTTTAAAAGATGCAGCAATGGATAAAAGTAAAGCAAACCGCTTGAGACAGACTGAAACTGTGCTGTAGAATCACAGTAGAATCTGTCTGTCTTTCAATTAGGATATTGTGACGCACTGTAATGTATTGAATAATGATGCATGTATAGTAAAAAAAAAGAAAAAGAAAAAAAGTCTAGTTTAAAATAATAATAAAATGTTTTAACTAAAACAAAAAGACATTTTTACACACCAATACAACATTTACTGCCAAAACGACAGCTTGCGGAATGTGCAAATCTATGATGTAATAGTGTGGCTAAACACTGCCTCTGCAGAAGTAGATCAACGCCTGCTTCTAAATTACTGCCTGTTTAGCTCCGCCCACCGATTTGTGCACATAGTGTAAATAACAAGAGAGTCAAACGCATGTCTCCGAAGACAACAAGACATTGCTCTGCAGTGCCAAGTATTTGCACTGCCTTCCTTCTAATCCCAACATTAGGAAAGAGTGAATGAACTTTATTTTTAATGAAGATCCAGACCGCTTCAGTAAGAACTTGTTTACAAGGATTTGTTTACAAGGAACAATTCGACACAGGATTTTCAGAAAGAGATTGAACTTAGACGATGCTGTGCCGACTATACTGGATCTGACAGTAATGTCGCAACACAAGTGTGAGTAACTGTCTGCATCGTGGTCACTATTGCTTTGTCTTTTATTACAGATCGTTTAATATATACTGAGTATTTATGCGTTTTTGACCTAAAATACAGCAGCGTGCATCTGTGTAAGATGCAGGCGGTCAAACATACACAACTGATAGCCAATCATAGCAGTGGGCATTTACTTCCGAGTGCACAATCTGCCACGCCAATTCAAATAGAGCGTTCTGATGAGGGGGGTCAGAAAATAGGCTATTAATTCTAAATTATGATGTTTTTTTATGTAAAAATCTTGATCACATTATAAGGAGACCTCAGAGAACAGTACAAAATAATAAAAAAGGCAGTTCATGACCAATTTATGCTAATATCAGTGACATATCAGCATCACTCATCAAAAAATATGTATGTTAATCACTAATTAAAACACCTCTCTATTATATACAAGCTGTAAATCAAGGAAGAATCATAACATTAGTGTTATGACAAATTTTTCTTATAAAACTTAATGGCCATTATTATCTATAATGTACATATTCAATATCGCCCAGTAGACAGACATGCATGTTAAGAAAGTATGACAATGTGAACACTCACATCCACTCCTAGGTCCAGCAGATACTTCACTACACTGATCATCCCGCTGGACGCTGCAGCATGGAGGGGTGTGTAAGCTTTCTTATCCTTACACGTAACCTCAGCACCATGAGACACCAGCAGTTTGACCACCTCCATGTGACCTGAGGGGTTGAGGGTTTGAAAGGGTTTTGAATTTACAAGACCCCACATATGGCTGTGCAAAAGGCTGGAAAACAAATAATTGCTTTGTCTCACCCATGTATGCCGCCCAGTGGATCGCCCTTCTGTCCTTCTTATCAAACGCATTTATATTTGCCCCCCTGGATAGCAGTAACCGCACCATCTGACAGCAGAAAAACATGCATTACACTTTACACATGGAGGACAATAAAAAAATACATTTGCAGTGTGTAAAAAAACTGAATTTAAATAATGTTAAATATTGATCTTTCAATTGTACCTCGAAGTACTTTATGAATTCTGAACCATAATTTCAACAAACCCACACATATGCAAATGGCTATTCACTGACCTCCAGGTGGCCACTGAAGGCAGCGTGGTGCAGAGCTGTGCGTCCAGCCCGATCTGATACATTAACATTGCTGAGCAGTGGCACCAATGCCTCAGCGCAGCGGACCGCTTTGTTAGCAGCGGCCACATGTAGAGGAGTCTGCCAGTTCTTATCGCGAGCGTTCACATCGGCAGAGTGCTTCAACAAAACCTGCACCGCCTCCTGCAGCACACAAGGTCACAGGAAGAGACGGATCAATTATCTGAAGCATTACTTTTTATTTTGTTCCCTTAATTTGTGGTTGCATACTTTCAGAACTTCAAGCAAGTCACAATTTGTTAATTTATACATATGAGCTCAAGTCAAAAATATTAGTGCCTGAAGTTTCAGATACGGGGTTTTTGCAGGTTTAATGAAGATAAATTTAAGACCTTTTAAAGACCAAGTAAAAAAGAAATTAAGGAATTAATTAAAGAGAACACAACACGTCAATATATTCTCTTAATTTAAATGTCTAGGGAGCACACGAGTTGTAAAGTTTGAAAAATACAACATCCAACCAATCTCCATTACTTTTTCATTCATTTTACAAAATGTACAAAACTTTTACTGTACCTTCTATTCACACTGCAAAAAATATTTGACACATTTTCTCTTGTTTTAAGCATCAACTCACTTAATTTTGTTCAGTTTTTCCAAGATTTTACATTTGAAGTAAATGTATCTTAATTTAAGAATGTTTAAATGTTTGTATTGGAAAATATATGCATTTTTTGCAATGCATGCAACATGCAACTTTTTAAGGCCTTGATTTATGGAAGGGCAAATTAAGAAATTTTAAGACTCACAAAAACCCTGTAAACCTAACAGAAGCTTTTACATTACTTATATATTTGCTTTATTGTTTTTATTTATTCCTTTGCTTGCATTTTTTTTTCTTTTACATTTTTTATTACTGTTACTTTGATAATTACTGGATGCAATTAGTGGCCAGCCGATATATCGGTCGATATTTGGCATTTTTTAAATACCGGCATCGGCCGACAAGTTTTCCTGTTTGGCCGATGCGTTTGAGGTGGGGAGTTTTATTTTGACGGCACGACGGACTTTTATTTTGACGGCGATGAGAACGGCAGCGCCGGAGCACACAGCGCTTACATTCTCCCTCTTGTTTGCTGTTGTCGTTAACAATTCTGTCTAATATGGATAGAATAATCAGATAGACCGGTTAAACAAAGGAATTAAAATACAAAAAGTATCATAACGATTGCTTTTATATTATTGGTAGAAAGGCAAACATTATAATACTTTCTCGTTTGCCATCAACATTCAGCAAATACGCATTTATATCATTTAAACAAATCTTTGAATGACTAATGAACATTTAATTTCACAAACCTTGCAAAATTAGTCGAATCCAGTTGTGAGATCTTTTGAAGTGTGCATTTGTATCCTGCATGATCGCGTGTTCTCTGCGTGACGGTCGGTCCGTGCGAATTGAATGCGGACAAGAGGAGAGTTCAGCTTCACTGGAGACACGCTCTCGACAAACTTTAAACTCGTGATTTCAAATTATGCTGCGCTTTATGAATTTGCCCACTGCCATATTCATGTCATTTCCACTGTGTAAAATGAGTTACCTTGGCTTTTTTTTTTTTTTAAATATGATTCCCAATGCACACAAACTTCCCAGAATACCGAGTGCCCTGTTGGTTACAGTGATTACGTCCTTTTTAATTATATTTTTATTAAATATTTATTTATTTGTGAAAAATACTTTGTCATCTAAAGTATAAGTATGTTTATTTTACACATTTATTTTTTAAT
>NW_015539887.1:1169507-1169911 GCF_001515605.1 Sinocyclocheilus anshuiensis
AATCAATTTTCAAATGATTTCAAATTTCTTAAATATATATTAAAATAAATAAAATTATATTGGCTTTATATCGGCCACCCTGCTTTCCAAGATATCGGCTATCAAAAAACCAATATCGGTCTACCACTAGATGCAATGTTTACCTAATTTATGGAATGTTTACTTAATTTACTTAATCACTTGTAGACTACACAGCAGTTTCATTTAAAATATTCATATAAAATATAGGTAACACTTTAATATGAGGACCAATTTTGACTATTAACTAATTGCTTATTAGCATGCTCATTATTAACATATTGACTGTTTATTAGTACTTATAAAGCACCCCAGACAGCAACATAGTGTTGGCCCAGATCCGGCCCACATCTGGCCCATGTGAAATCCATGCGGGCCAGATGTGG
>NW_015539887.1:1170250-1172476 GCF_001515605.1 Sinocyclocheilus anshuiensis
TCCTAAACTTGACAAATACCTTACTAACTACTAATAAGCAGCAAATCAGGAGTTTGAGGCAAAAGTCATAGTTAGTGGTTTGTTAATAGCAAGAATGGGACCTTAAAATAAAGTGTGACTAAAATATTTAACATATATATATATATATATATATATATATATATATATATATATATATATATATATATATATATATATATATATATATATATATATATATATATATATATAAAATATTTGTTCATTTCAAAAGCACATTAGCTTTTGCTGTACTGTCAGAATCTGTGTCACTATTTTGGCATTCCCTACAGAAATTATGGTACTGTGACAATTATGTTCTTCAGGAAGCAAAGTTTAAGCAAAACCTACAGAATCCAAGTGTGTGTCTCTGTGTTGTAATACCTCACTGCAGGATGCCACTGCGCGGTGCAGAGGGGTCAGCCATTTGTTGTCTTTGGCATTCACCCTCGCCCCTACATCACAAGCAAAACATGAATAACAGTATGACAATACATCAAAGCCACATTTGAAGACACCTGGAATCAAAGAGAGGAGATACGAGAAGCTTCGGAAAATTAGTTTCATTATCCTAAATATTCCAGATGCATTTACCTGATAAAATTAAGAGCTCTATAATCTCAGCATCTCCTAGGTAAGCAGCTGCGTGCAGCGGTGTCCTTTTTTCGTTGTCCTGAAAGAAAGTTTATTTATTATTAAGTGAACCAATTCTAAATATAAGGTGGATCAATTTAAAATCCAGCCATTTTTTTCTTACTTGTACATTCACATCCTCTTTCTTGAAAACGAGAGAGCGTACTTCATCCGGATCAACATTAAAAATAGCTTTTAGCAGGGCAGGCTGAAAGACAGAGAGACACACACTTCAAGTCACACAACTGACAATGAGAAACATGGCCAAATCTGAACTGTGACATTTCATCTGTGCCCTGACAGGTGAACTTAAATGCAGAGTCTGATAACTTGTTTGCAATAACTGGGTAAACATGGTTGAATCTCTTCCCTAAAGACTTCTGACAGCAAACCGAAGCAACAGCACCTTGATGTAGTGTTGTCATGAGACTGCCTGTGTATTGCTTATGTAAGTGCATCCTCAAGTGCCAGAGTGATTCTAAATAAAACCAGCCTCTGCCTCCTCGCTTTGTCTTTTTGAGCTGCACTGCAAATTGACATTTCATTCTTTAATCATTGGTCAATTTTCTTTCCCTTACAATGATTAAAAAAAAATAAAAAATAAAAAAAAAACATGTCATGCTTTCATTCTAGTAAACAAACATTCATGTTTTAAAGGAGAGATTATAACATTGAACTTTGTTTCTTTAATCAGCATTTCGTCACAGAATTTCATAATTTGGATTCCATCTTTCCCAGTACAATAAATCTCTCAAAATTGTTAAAGGGGTCATATGATGTTGCTAAAAAGAACATTATTTGGTGTATTTGGTGTAATGAAATGTGTTTATGCGGTTTAAGGTAAAAAAAAAAAAAACACATTATTTTCCACATACTGTACATTATTGTTTCTCCTCTATGCCCCGCCTTTCTGAAACGCGTCGATTTTTACAAAACTCATTGGTCTGAAAAGCGAGGTGTGCTCTGATTGGCCAGCTATCCAGTGCATTGTGATTGGCCGAATACCTCAAGCGTGTGACGGAAATTTTACGCCCCTTACCATATTGTGATGCCTTGTCCCGGCCGGAGCGACGAGACAAAAACATTAAAAGCCATTCTAAACTATATAATTGTTGCATCCAGGGGGGACATAATTACGGATTATAATGACTTATATACTGTCACATATACTTACCCTCAAATTGTTCTAAACCTCTATGAATTTCCCTTTTCTCCTCAACATAAAAGAAGATATTTTGAAGAATGATTGTAACCAGTTTCTGGTCAACCCCCCTCCCCCCATTCAAAAAGACTCGTACGATTTTAAATTGTTTGAAAAGTAGAATTTACCTTATTCGTGGATACTTTTATTTATTTTTTATTTCATTATAACAAAGAATTGATGTTCCCAACAATTAGAGATGCACTGATTGCAATTTTCTTGGCCGATTCCAATTTCTTTGTAAGTGTGACCTGCCGATACCAATGTTTGCCAGTTGCTTTTTTTTTTAAGAACTATAATTGACAGTAGGGCTGCACGATAAATCGCATGTGATATTTAACGCGCATCTTATCAGTAAAGCCGGTTCTGTAATC
>NW_015539887.1:1173339-1173663 GCF_001515605.1 Sinocyclocheilus anshuiensis
GTCTTTCTGACAAGATGCGCATTAAATATCGCATGCGATTTATCGTGCAGCCCTAATTGACAGCATACACACACACACACACACACACACACACATACACAAAATCTATACTTTTTTTCAATGCAAAAATTATTTACATAAAATAAATTATTAAACATTACAATTCCCCAAATCTGGACTAAGTTACAGATGTTCTCTCACTTAAACTCTACTTAAAGACTTAAAATAACCAGTAGGTGGCGGAAAAATTTCGAAACGAAATGCAAAAGCGCCTGTTTGGCAATATTTTGGATTTTGAAAAGCCTGTTGACTTTTGCCGTTTAT
>NW_015539887.1:1175268-1181037 GCF_001515605.1 Sinocyclocheilus anshuiensis
TAGGTCTCCGGTAAACTGGGAGAAGAGCAGAGTAAACTTTATAGTTACCTACACAATCTGTATATGATATCAATAAAAACATGTCGTCAGATTATATTTGTAAGGATCATTATTGCCGTTTCCATAGACATCAGCGTGCATTTTACAAACTGTAAATGTATGGTTTTGCTAGTACTTATGTGTATTTAAATGTCTGAAACCTAAAATAAGTATTATATGGTTGAAAACAATGAATATTTGTGATAATATGACAAGCGCTTAGCGCAGTTGATGACGTGACGCACTGAAAGTTCTAATCACACCGGTGTGATCGTACGCTTCAGGGACCAGCCAAGACTGATCACACCGGTGTGATCGTACGCGTCAAAGGGTTAAAAGCGGAGGAAAAGAGGGAACGCCCCGCTCCCACGGTGATACCGGTATTACCGGTGTTGTCACACGTCGATTAACCGGTGGGAAAATGTCCTCACCGTCACAACCCTACTTTGGCCCTACATGTATTACAAATTGCAAACTTTGTGTTTTCTTTACTCGCAGTGAATAACTTCCACGCCGACGACATGTACATGCGGATGTGTGTGTGTGACGTCAAAGCGGACCGGCTTGGAATCGGCAAACTGACCAGCTGGTCACAGGTCTGGGCTGATAATGTGTAAAATCCCTGGCCAGTCGATTGATGCATCTTGACCAACAATATTATCATTACCACCATGCCAAACATTTTTACAGAACAGTTTGGCTATGACAGAAAAGAGAAGTGACAAGCAGGCACATGGAGAGAGCAGATGGTGCAGACAGTGCAGATCTGCTCCAAACCACCATGAGCTAATACTGGACACCACTGTTCCTCCCAGTAGCGTAGCTTGCGCTACTGGTTTATCAAGGACAAAAACAGCTAATTTTATGTTTATCAAAAAATATTTAGCCAGCGTCAACAAACAAAAAGAATGCCAGTTTCAACAGGTGACAGAGAAGACAAATAAAAACCATGAGTGTGCATCCATATCAAAGAAAACCTCTGACACCAGTTCTCCTTGGCAGAGACCCGTTTCCTTTGCATATTCATCTCTATAGATATTCTACACTTCATCATTACTTAAAAAAAAAACAGGGGTTGAGAACAATGCACGTGCCTTCCGCATCTCCTGCAGTACAGGCTTGCTGTGACTCATGGGAAGCATGTGCACTATGCCCGAGTTACAGGAAGTGTTCAGTCACACATTCTTGAGTGTTGTGAAATGGGATGCAGAAAATTCTGATAACAGCCAAGTGTTAATTTGCCTCAGGTTTCACACCACGCACTACCCTTGAGAATAACAGCGTCGGCAAGGCATTCAAATTACATGTGCAATAATAAACAGGTTTTGAGAAGTTTCGTAAATCACACGTAATATTAGACAGTATTATTTTATTTTTTTTGGAAAGCACAATAAGAAAAACGAAATATCTCTTCGTATCATACACATTTATCTCACTAATACAAAAAAAAAAAACCCATCAACAAGGTATAGAGTTCATCTACCTAGATCTTCTCTGACTTATCTAAACCAGTTAGTCTCAGTTGAGGTTGTCAGTGGAAGGACAAGCTCACACTGAGAGTCGTGAGAACAACAAGCAAGCACCTGTGCTTGATGAAAGCTTCATTTGAAAAGACTCTTTTAGTAGCTCTAAGCCGAGACAAGGCTCTATTTGTCACATGTGGCCTGCGCTCTACTGCATGCATACTGGTTTAATCATCTATTCAAGCGATGCGATCGTGTTCGGTCTCCTTTAACGAGCTCCTCTAGTTAATGCCATCACCATGGAGATGAGCGCTTCTGTATCTCCTCTTCCTTCCTAACTGGAGCCTGAGTGATGTAAATGCATGTGTACATGTACATACACTAATGGCACTTTTGTGGTACGACTCGGCTCGGCTCAGTACGGCACAGCCCGGTTCGGCTCAGCACGGTTTGCGTTTCCACTGCAGTTCAGTACCGCTTTAGAGTGGGCGGGATTATTCACATGTCGTTATAGTTGCGCCGCCTCTACTACCACGATTCCTAAAAAAACGTTTTCATTCCGCGTCGCCCCATCAAGCTCTCGCTGGATCTGCTCCTCTGCTATCAACGAGAGGAACGTCTGTTCCCCCAAAAAGTGAACCGTACCGAGCCGTACCGTGCCGTACCATGCAGTGGAAAAGTGCCATAAAACAACATGATACTGAACTCTCTGTCTGGTTCTGGAGGTCAACTGAGAGAACAACAAACTAGTAAAATATCAAAGTCATGGGTTGGAATTCCAGAGAACACCCGTCTTATAAATTTAAACAATCAACAAATTTAAGCATTCTAATTACTTAGAAGACAGCAAAGAAAACTCAGTTAAGTACTAGAATTGTGTTCTCTTCCATGTCTTAACACACTTGAACATTGAGACTTTGAACACTTTGAACATCCATCAAACTAGGGCTGCACGATAAATCGAAATGGAATCGAAATCGCGATTCGACAGAAGCTGCGATTGTCATGCGTATCTTTCAGTGAAGCACAGTTCTGTGATCAGCAGTAAATCTCCATCCAAAGGCCAGAGGGCGTTCTCGCGCTGAAACTCCAAATACGCCTCACAGAAGAAACCCAGGAAATGCCTATAGCGGTAGGTAGCTGGATAAACAGAAAATTGAACTGCTTTTATTGATTCAACGTGACTAATAAACACACGATTATGACAACATACGGTTTATCGGAGTCATTATTATTATAATTTTCATTAAATAAAGTATATTTATAATGCAATGCCTTTATCACGGCTTAGAATACTATGAAATATGTTCGTAATATGCCGTACTCTGTGTAAGAAGCCACATCATCTCACAGAAGGATTTATTTCAAACACTCGACTGACGTTACGAAGTGAGTTTGGAGTAAAAATATGTTATTAAATGTGGAATTTTCACATGCTTTCAGATGGAGCAGCATTTACTACACAGAGCCGTAGTTCACTGAGAAGCTATGCAAACAGCTGTTATTATCGCGAATGATTTCTTCGATTACATAATCGCGCAATAAAATCGTCTGCGATTTTTTTGGCATAACTTGTCAGTGAACTACGGCTCTGTGTAGTAAATGCTGCTCCATCTGAAAGCACGTGATGATGATTTACTGCTGATTACAGAACCGGCATTACTAACAAAATGCGCATGACAATCGCATTCGATTAATCGTGCAGCCCTACATCAAACACACATATATGTAAATGGAAGCAATATTCCATGGAAAATCAGAAATTACACGCATATAAAAACACTAAATATCAAAGAAAAAATAAACTATACTGTAGAAATTAGGGATGCTCCGATCGATCGGCCGGAGATAATAACATTTTATGACTCGATCGGTACTCACTACACTTGGCCGATCTCACGAACCGATCGCAATTTGATGACGTCAACGCGTGACGACGTACATGATGCATGGGGACATAAATGATTTGGCGTCACAGTCATGTCATCGCCGGTGTGGAAATGCTATGATGTTTCAAGAAACAATAAAAAATTCGCTATTTGTTGTGTATGTTTTGCATGATGATATGATGAATAGATGGTTCATTTTTAACAGCAGATTCAGTGACGTTAGAGCTGATCTGTGCCTCACTGCACACATCTGCGGCGCGTTACGGCTCCACGGGAACCGGAGCCGAGTGCTTGTGTTTATGAGCCAGCCGCGGCACGTTTCTGAAGCGGCTCTACGTGTTGCTTGACTAAAAATAGTATTTTGTGAGTTGTCACAGCGTGGAGGACGGAACAAAACCTCGTCGGAGCCGTAAGGGATAACGGTAACATTACACACTGATCATGGGCTGCTTTTAAATTAACATTTATTTATAAAACAAAATATCTTCTTTGGCCATATTAGCCTACTCAATAGCATTAACACAGGCTTTACTCCTTTCAAACTTTATCTGGAATGTCACCGTTTGTCACTGCAACTTCCCGATCAGGCGAACGAACACACACACACGAAATCATCTGCCTCATGAAAAAAATGTATTTAAAAAAATTTAGTTAATATTTGCATCATTTATGATTTACTTTATCCACCAGCGACCCACCCGCAAATAATCAGAATGCATTTTTTATTACCCGACCCGTGGATATAGGAAAAGCAAAATATGTTTGCAGCATAAATCAGACGAACTTACTGAAAATGCAAATTCATTCTCTGCCAGCAGGAGGTGCTTTTAAGCGGGAGAAACAGTTTTCCCCGGTAACGGCTGTACACAAAGCAGCGCTGAGCTCACAAACGCTGCTTTATCAGGCATATAACATGCAAGATGAAATGAAAATTACATCGAAAATTTTCTAAAGATAGTCTTCCTTCAGAAATATAAAAACCTACAGTGATATAAAAACACCCGTGCCTCGTTTTGATTTTTAAACGTGTAGTACGTGCTCATGTTTATTCAACGAAGCCTTTTGGAAAATCCGTCAGTTTTGATATTGTGGCAAGTAGGGATGGGCGATATCTTATCGTTTGCAATATACTGGTAAAAATTCAGTAAAACTTCCCGCGATAATAACGATAAAGTCTAGTTGTTGACATATTTCTGTGTACGACTGTGTGGAGCAACGTGAAGGAAGGTGGACGTGAAATTGAGCAGCTCCTTCTACAATCTGGAACAGGTTTGGATAGGGCTGTACAGTGCGACAAAAATCGGTCTGAGCCTTGAGTAAATGTACTACAGTAGCACATGTGCGACACAGTTTTACATGTGTATGAGTCGTTTACAAACCTGTTGTCCAACAAAGATATTTTAATTTATTGACATGCTTTTTCTCCATATTAACTTCATAACATAGTCGAGTGTTTGAAATAACTTATTTTTGTGATCAGACGTGGTTTCGTATCACAGAATAAGGCAGAAATCATACTATTTTATAGCATTATATACAGTGATAAAGGCTATGTCGATTAGCATTGCATTATAAATATACTTTATCCTTATAAAAAATACCCAAGATTGCTTGAAGAACACCGATACCATATATTTTGTGCAATCGCATGTTTATTGTTTTCAGGTTTCCTGAGTTAAAATTTCTTTATCTGCGTTTTATTCAGCTACAGCGATCACTGGATACTTCTTCCTGGAGCATTACTTCTACTATGTTTATGTGGAGTTTCTGCGCAAGGGTGCCCTCCGGCTTCCAGCATGAATTAAACAGTCATTACATTACATGTGTACTCAGTAGTGCTCACAACACCCTATTTTGGGTAAAAATAGGAAAGATAATACTTTTCTCTAAAGCAGTGGTCGCCAACCCATCGATCACGATCGACTGGTAGATCTTTATCACTGTCCCAGTAGATCCCGAAAAAAAACAGTAAAATAAGTACAAAAATAAAACGTGTATTTTACCCCCGGAATGCAGGGGAACCCTCCTCGAAACGCGATTGGACTAGTTTTATTGCGCAAACCTGGCAACCCTGTTCATAGGCGCCACCTGGTGTCAGAGAGTGCGTCTCATTCAGACCTGCCTGTTTTTGTTTCGTGCAGATGTTTTATGTAGCAAACAAATAAATAACACCTAAAGTCAGACCATTCTGTTTTTGTTTCAAATCCTGAAATTAATCTAAATCAAAAACAACTGCCCGTGCAGATCATGATTAAAATGCAGTGGTTGCCTCTAATTTTAAATGGCTAGATATTTTTGTTTAAAACCAGTTTGTTTGTTATAAAGCAAATAGCCAATAAATAAATTTGCTTAAAAATCAGTATCAGAATCCAATTTGC
>NW_015539887.1:1181183-1187415 GCF_001515605.1 Sinocyclocheilus anshuiensis
CTGCATTTGTAGCCGGCGCCATAGCCAGACTGATAAACAAACACAGACAGGAAGTTAACTTCGGGCCAGGCGCATGCGCCCGATGAAACTGTCTGTATAAAGCTTGAAGCATCAGAATCGGCATCGGTATCGGCCAATCACCATGACAAGAAATCGGTACTCAGTATCGACTGCAAAAATCCTGATCAGAGCATCCCTAGTAGAAATAAAAGTAGAAATGCTCCAACTCTCTTAACATTTAGTTATCCTGAGGGAGAAAGTAATGTGACTGGTGAAATCTATGACGTCAGTAATAAAAAAAAAACTTTCTGGCAGTGTCATCATTACAAATGTCCAAAATATTTGGCATCTAACACTAAGATCAGCTGTAAAACCCAACTTTAATTCAATATTTTAATTATTTTTTTTAACTGCGATGCATGACTGGGCTTCTGCATCACTGATAGGCGACTACACCTGTCGTGCACTCAGCAAAGTTGTCAGCTAATGAAGACTGACGTTAAAGTTATCAATTTATGACTCTTAACTTCGAATCCATAAACAAAACTATTAATCAAAACCAGCTATCTGATATCTGAGCATTTTCATAGCCAGCAGTAAAAAAGATGTTAACAATCTAACCTCACGAGACCAACTGTTGCCCGAGCCTTAAAATAACAAGTAATCAGAAGACTTTTGCGATTTATTACTTAGATTACTTAACAGATTATTGAAAACAAATAGCGTGCACTTCATTGTACTAATATCGTGGCTGGCGGACATTTAGCTTAGCAACTATTAGCTACATTCCTTCTGCACGAGATGACAAATACTCACAAATTACGTTTCGCTTTCTTTTTTGCTTAGCATAATGTAGCACGTATTCGACCTCTTAAACGTCTTTAGTTAAATGACTTTGGACAGTTCAGTCGTCTGTGAGGTTGCTGGGTAGTTCACTGGCGTGTTAGCACTTATTAGCCTAACTCGGCTAGCCTTTTCAGACATCACTCACCTGGTCTCTAATTTTGAGAACCACCATGTTTCGATGCTCTCTTTGGATCTCATGCAGAACTAAACGGATATTTTTCACCACCACCACCTGAATACTGATGTTTTGTTGTCGGTAAATCTAGCGTTTCCAGTAGGCCTGAGGTTTCCTACTTGCCACTGATGAGCAGGGGGAGAAAACTCCATAACATTACCGCCACTGCTGCCTCGCAAAGAACGGGGACGATGATTGGCTAGACAGTGGTTTGAGCGACAGTAAAAAGAACGATGATTGGCTAAAAACCAGATGGGGGCGATGCTTGCTTGTGAACTGAAACGTTGTTGGATATGTGTGCGTTGCAGTTAAACAGGTTTCAGATCGGTAAAGGAAGAAGTGCGCGTTTCTTTATTGCAAAGTGACTTCCACTTCTCTTTTTAACAATGTTGTTGAATACAAAATGCATTACAATGAATACAAATTTAAAGTGATGGTTCATTGAGATTATATTAGGGTTACACAGTGGTTTTAACATTTTCTATTTGTATTAGTTATAGAAAATTACTGATGCAGGAGTTTTAACACTTTTTGATGCCAAGGACCCCAAATATGATCATTCTACTGCGAGAGACCATCTTCTTATTTCCCTCTTTCCTCTTTCTACACACACAAATTGTTAAACATGCCACTGTGAATGGTAATTTTAAAAGTAGTTCTCAATTTTCATGAATAAAATACAATTTAAGTTTTTTCCCTTCTGATTCTAGTTAAAATAGCCATCAAAATAATGGAAAAATATATTTGTTATAATATATGCCAGTATATTTAATGATAACATTATTATCCAAATGACCAACTAAATATCACTGTTATAGGTACAGGTTTAAAAGTGCATGACAGTATAAAACTGTCAAATTGTACTCAAGTGACTCAATTCTACTACATTTACATTTAGTCATTTAGCAGACGCTTTTATCCAAAGCGACTTACAAATGAGGACAAAAAATAAAAAAATATATAAATATAGATAAAGTAGAATTAAAATAGAATAGAAAGTGTTAGAGTTAGAGGGTCAAATAAAGGTGACCTATTACAGGCCTATGTAACCAAATGTAAAATGTATATGCTAAAATTTCAGCAAACTTGGAATATATTATTTTAGTCTTTTTCCTCATTGTGTCTTCACTGTGTTACAGGAAATACAAAGAAATGTTTTCATAGGTCTGTACAGAAAACAATGAAACCGGTTCCTTGTATTAATTGTTCCTTAAAAGGAACAGCTCATCAGCTGATAGTTGCTATAGTAAATGAAGGCTGTATTAGAAAGTTGTATTAGATAATAAATAATAGGTAGGTTCTGTTTTCTTGTCTCAAAAATATAGCAACTTGACAACTTTAGTTTTTTTTTTTAAATATATATAATATAGCCTAATAAAGAAAGAGACAAAGAGGGAGAATACTCATTCATTTGGATTGACGAGGCTTTGAGTTGCTTTAAACTTAAGACGAGCGTTAAATAATCGAAGCACAAAGAGTCAATTTAATTGTGGTGCACCAGATGACGCTAAAGGTGTATTTAATACTTTGAAAATACTTCACAGTAGGCTAGCTGTTCTCCTGTCTAATGCACAGCATTCGGCGCTAAATAAATAAATACCTGGTATGACGTAAGCTACCCGTGATTTATATAAACATGTATTGGTTTAAACCAGTGGTTCCCAACCCTGGTCCTTGAGGCACCCCAACACTGCATGTTTTGCATGTCTCCTTAATCAAACACACCTGATTCAGATTATTAGCTCATTAGTAGAGACTCCAAGACCTGAAATTGGTGTGTCAGAGAAAGGAGATATGCAAAATGTGCAGTATTGGGGTGCCTCCAGGACCAGGGTTGGGAACCACTGGTTTAAACCATTTAAATAAGTAGGCCTATTAAATAAAACAAATTTTAGTTAAAAAATTCGCTGCTTGCTCTCTAGAAAATAACAGCATAATCCACCGCAGTTCTGCTGTTGGAATGTAGGCTAATCATTATCGCAACTTCTGCGGTTACAACGAGGCTGAACCCAGCAAGCGAATGAACAGGATTCAGTCTCGTCAATTAAACGTGTTACATGCACGAAAGATGGGGGAAGATGCCTCCCTAAAGAACAGTGTGTGTATTTACTTTTAAATATAACTTTGTAAATTCAGAATGTGCAGAATAATGTATAATATACATTATATAGGCTACATATAGTAAATTGGTAAATTGTTGTAAAATATCTGAAACGCACATATAACATGGCATTACTGAATAACCCAATGAAGCATTATATTTAAAAATAATAACACTAGTAACAACATGCCACTTAGGGCTATTTTAAGAGTCTCATATTTTATCTTTTCTCTTCAAAATAAAATAAAATTTTCTAAATCTAAAAAAAAAGGCTGTACAATGAGGCCCCTCATTCCCTCATTAACAAATAGACACAAAAACCTTTGATATTCAGCATAATACAACATCACAGATAATTATTCATTTTTTCCAGAAGATTATTAACCTCAGAATCTGTTTCTACTGATTACATCTTACGAAATTACAAAATTAAGAAGAGCGTAGCAATTTATTAAATTTGTTGAATTGAGATTATGTGCCGTCAAGAAAAACATCTGACCAGTTCGACCATTTAATCATTTGAAGGGTTGTACACCTTTCTGTAAATAATGTATTTGAAGTCAAAACTTTACACATTTTAATAGTTTTTTTTGGCATCCTTTGCAGCTTTCATTAGAAATAGGCATTCACATTTACTAGATTCACTGAACTAAGCAGTATAGATGACAACCCTAATGAAAGCCTCATTACTTGGAAATTTCTGTCTTCATTCAAAATGGTGAAGAATGTAAAGAATATGGCTGAGCTGTAATTATTTTAGCCACTGTTGTTAAAGCAAGGATGCTCAAATATGTGATGCAGTGACATTTGACCATTTGTCCAAAAATAAGTAATCGGTGAAAACATTCCTTTCCCTGTGATGTTACTAAGAAATAAAAACATCATTAACTACATCTTAAATGCAGCCTATATGTTTGCCTCTGACTTTGGTCTCTCTGGTGAAATTATTCCTATGTTGTTTTGCATCAGATCTGTATCTGTAAAGCCAACAGCAATCACTGAGTTTTAGGCATATCAAATAAGAGAACCATATCTCTTCTGCATATGTGCACACATTCTTTATTAATTACTTTATGACTTTCATTTTTCTCTTGTCAATGATATAAAACGGACTAAAACAGACAGAAAAGTGATGTAGAGATTAGCATATGTGATGATGTGTCTTTAGAAGGTCCCTTTTTAATGTGTCCCGACACATTTGGTTGCACCCGCTTCAAAATCCAATTTTAATCTTAACAGGATTTATTAACTGAAGTGCCTTTAACGGAAATGAATAGAGTCAGACTTGCCAAATTGAGATGGTTAGATATTTGCAGATATTTTAATTTAGAAGAGAAGTGGCATATAGACTCCTTGTTTAATGGAAATGACAACAGAATTAAATTCTGCCGTTTAGGAGATAAAGAGCTTTTCTAAGGGTAGACTAACAAAATAAATGACTTGAAAACTTTATTGCCCATGTAATGTACCGCAAATTACATTTCACAAACTATGCATAATTAATAGTAGCAGTAAAAAACAATGGCAATGTTATAAGCAATAATAACCTAGACAAAATGTGCTATTTGTAAACGTTTATTGTTTAAATATGAAATTATAGTACACTATTTTAATAAAAATTATTATTGTTAACACCCATGTAGCTAATTATAATTTATTATAGTCAATCCAGTTTCAGCTTAACTTTCTTCATCAGAAAAGTCTTTCAAAGTGGTCGAAGAAGAAGTAGCCTATAATTGACTCATCGCCGCATGTTGTAACTTTGTATGTTGGACATTTAATTTTGCTTAAACATTTAGTTTTTGTTAATAAAACTGTTAATGCTGATAATTAGTCACTACTGTCAGACAAATACTGTAAAAATACAGAATATTCTGCACTTTTGACACTGTTTAAAGGAGATGTTGAATTATGATTTTAAAGGTTTCATGATTTTACAACATTACATTTATTACAGTTTAGTAATATTTTGTCCTTTACAGTGATACGTTTTGTATGTTTTGGGCAAATTAGACAAAGTAGTTCACTGCATTCAGGACAGAAAAGGAATTTTAGGTGGTTAGCAGGTGGTTAGTGGGTGAGGGAGGGGCTCTGATCAGAGTCAGACTGTCAAAACCAAACATTGGTCTGTCGTTTATTGACTGCACAGAGACTGAGCTGGAGCAACGCTGTCAAACTAAGTTAACCAGGACTAGTGTTTGGATGTCAGTATTAGTGTATGACAGCTGACTACAAAAAAAATTCCGGAGAGCAAAATGTGCGTTAGGTTGAGTGGCAGCTGAGCTTTAGAAAGTTCGACAAAACTTAGCTAACATTAGTTTGACAGATAGCTTGTCAGTTTAGCTTAGCCATGACAGGGACGTGTTTATACCTCTCTCATGTCAACCACTGGTCTTTAACTGTGGACTAACGCAGGTGAATGCTTCAGATTTAAATTGCATTGCTGGGTAATGGTTAGTTTATAAATTTAGCCTATATTTGAGCAAAACGTTAACTTCTAACCCAAGGCAGATTAAAGTTAGCCTGCTAGCACCGAGTAAAACCACTGACTAACCACGAATCTGTTTCTGTGGGAATTATGAGCACCAGTAATAATTATGCAAGTCGCAAACGGAGGAAACCTGTCCAGAAAAGGTAATAAATCATTGTTTTACTAGGCCATGCTTAGATGCTTAGTTAAACATATGTATTCAGTTTACAGTACTACTGTCAGTTAACCTGTTTATCAAGACCAAACAATATAAAGCAGACAAGTGACTCTCATTGCATAGTGAATTCTTATTAATAGTTATCTGAATATTTATTCTATTTGATTGAATTTTATTTGTGAAATGATGTTATATCGCTGCACTTTCTCCGATGTCTAGTCAGGCTCTTTGGGAAAACTAGTGAGCTGCCTAGCTAGACGTCGTGTTTGTGCGTGAGCGTGTTTTGACTTCTGTGAACGACTGTGTTGCCAAACCCCTCCCTCAGAAAATCTCTAGAACCACCCTCAAAAGTCTCCATTTTTCACAAAAAGTCGCCAAATATGAAAACAAAGTGAATACAGGTAAATTTGGTAAAGGTAAAGGAAAGTAAATATATATATATATATATATATATATATATAT
>NW_015539887.1:1187536-1187901 GCF_001515605.1 Sinocyclocheilus anshuiensis
GTATCTGGTTGACATGACTGTGCATGAATTGTGGTATAACTTTTGTGTCCGTGGTTAAAACAAGATGTTCATTTTTTTCTCCAGCATCTTGATTGATGCTTATGAAATTGTGGTGTGCGTCATGGCAGGCGTGGCGTACTAGTGTGTTCACTGCACAGACTCATTGGCATGATTGAGAGCAAACGTGAGAGGTCACGAGCCTACGGCAGGGTGTGGCCAAGTAAAAAATAAAAAATCTCCAAAAAATCGCTAGTTTTATTTAAATATAGCTAAAATAGCTCCTTGTCGCAAAAAATAAAAAAAAGTCGCAGCTACAATGAGAAAGTAGCTAAATTTGGCGACAAAATCCCCAAATTGGCAACACT
>NW_015539887.1:1188053-1197954 GCF_001515605.1 Sinocyclocheilus anshuiensis
CGATGTCGGGCATTTGTCGGCGATTTCGCAAAACCTGTCGGCGAGTGAAAAATCAGGCTAAAATCGTGCAGTGTGAACTCGGCATTATTTGCATCTGCCACATGACAAACTAACTAAACATATTTAAACATACTAAATGTATCTTTGGCTGCAATGTAATGATTTCCTAATTCGGAATATTAGAATGATTGACTAATAAAAATAACAATTTAATTCCGCTCAAACAAGCTAAAATTTGTGGAAAAGACAGATCTTCCCATTTTGCGGACGGGTGAAATTACACATTACAGCTCGTATAAAGATTTATAACATTTTATACATTTTAAAAGGTTTTTAACATTATTTTATATTCATATTTTACGTTTTTTTTTTTTTTTTTACCAAACCTGTTTGTGATGGATTATGACAAAAATAAATAAATAAAAATAAATAAATAAATAAATAAAACTTTACCACAATGGGTAACAGGGTTGTGAATTAAGTATTAATGACAAAATATTTTCAACAGATGGTCATTGATAGGTGTTTAACTTTATTTTCTATTCATTTGTGCAGTGCTTTTATTTTGTGACGCATTTACCAAAATATGGGCCATAAATTCACCCTGCGTTCCATTCGGAAGGGCTCATCCCTATGCCCTAATCCCTTCAAAGGGTCTACCCTCCGGAGTGAGAGCTTCGAAGGGTGTAGGGGACCAAACAACTGTTCGTTGAAGTGCCCTTCTGCGTCAGCATCACGTGCCCACACGGAGGCGCCGTCCAGTGTTGCCAATTTAGCAATTTTGTTGCTAAATTTAGCAACTTTTCAGACTACCCTAGCAACTTTTTCTTCCAAAAGCACCTAGCAACAAATTTAGCTATTTTAAAAAATGTATTTGGCAGCTTTTAGCAACTTTTGATAAGTGACTCAAACGATAAAAAGGCACAATTTACCATTTAAATTACACAAAAAAAGAGAAACCCAAAGATGCCTAGCAGTACACACGTTACAGGAATTAAGTTAGCTGCTATTTGCAATAGTTTAATAGTAATAATAATAATAATTGAATACTGTTATTTTTCATTTATGAGACACTTTGTTAGTAGCTTGTACCTGCGATTGTTGATGAGTTACACTGTTTCTTACAGTACACTGTAAGAAAAATATGCAGAAAAATGGAAAAGGTGCTAGTAATTTTCCAGGACATTATCCGTTATCCGTTGTAACCCGAAAACACAAAATACAATGCGTAATTAAAAATGCAGGTACAAAAACCTGTGGAAAAATCAATCCAGAAAATTCCTTCATATTAACACAGTAGATTGTGCATTATTTTTTTACTTTTCTTAAAGTGCAGCATACTAACTAACTATTAATAAACCGCTTTAAAGTATAAAACTTAAATTGTAATCGTTCAAAAATTTGTACGTTTTCGATAATTCAGTGGATTTAAAAATAGTTATTTATATTTTAATATTATATTATGCATTTATATTGCTACGAACAAATCTAAATTAACATATATAAAATATATGTTTTTGCTGAGATTTGACACAATTTTGTATCGTGATTACGTAATGACGTCATCACGTAATGTCATCACAACATCATTTAGCAACTTTTAGCAACAAATCAACCTTCCTTTAGCAACTTCCCCTGAAAATTAGTTGGCAACACTGGCGCCGTCATCATGCAAAGAATCTGCGCAAATGATCATGGGAGCCCGAAGTGTCCATCAGTTGTACCCTTCAAAATCCTTCATTCTGAAGGGCTCTTTGAAGTGGCCAGTTTTGAGCACTTCGGTTTGGAACGACGCTTCAATATGGCGGCCATGATTGTTTTCACTCTGAAGTGCACTTCGGAGGGCGATATATCCCGTTTGGAATGCACTGACAGTCTATTGCTGCGTTCACGCCATATCATATGCTGAATTCACGCCATGTCATAATTACCGTAATTTCGAGATGACACATGACGTTCAACTCGGTGCTGTTCACGTCCTCGAACTGCGACAAAATGAACCCGTGACCGCTTGAAAGTTACTGGCAGCTGTAAAACACATAACTTTACATTTGTATGCTACAACTAAATATTGCAGAACACAGAAAGCGTGTCAGGTAAAAATAATTACTAACCATTTGTTTGTTTGTTTGTTGTTTATTATTAATGACGGCGATAATAAATGTGTTATTGCTAACCTAATCAAACTACAACAAAATAATAACAGTATGAACACTTACATAATATGTTTTTATATTATAGTACATCTATATAAGTATCTATTTCCTCATTTCTCATGAGGTGCAGCGGTCACGTGGTACAAGCCGTAGCTCTCAGAAAACTCCCAGTTTACAAGTTGTAATTATGAGTTCTACGAGGACGTGAGCGCTTTTAACAAGTTGGAATCTTGTAATTACGGGAATTACGATATGGCGTGAACGCACCTATAATTACCGTAATTTCGAGGTGACAGCACGTGACGTTCTACTCGGAGCTGTTCACGTCCTTGGACTCGGAATTATGCTTTTCTATGGCAACACTCTCAACACCTAAACAGAGCCTGCGGTGGTCAGGTGGTACAGCGGTCACGTGGTACAAGTCGTAGCTCTCAGAAAACTCCCAGTTCACAAGTTGTAATTACGAGTTCTACGAGGATGTGAACGCTTTTAACAAGTTGGAATCTTGTAATTACGGGAATTCCGATATGGCGTGAACGCACCTTAATGCTGCGTTCACGCCATGTCGTAATCAGTGGCGTGTCCACAAGGGTGGCACGGGGTGGCAACTGCCACCCTTAAAATGAGCTTTGCCACCCCAGTTGCCACCCCAAAGCAGAGTATGGGATCGAAGTGCATTGAGAGCGGAGCAGCACATTGGATTACTTTTTGATTACTTTTCTAAATTTAAAATATTTTATACTGTTAATCATTTTGAAACATTTAAAGCAGGCAGGGATAATAATCTTACAGTAGAACTCAACACTGATTATTGGCAGACTTTCAAAAGCCTGCATCACTTGAATTAGTATGGGATCGAAGTGCATTGAGAGCGGAGCAGCATGATTTTAACTGAAGCGGGGGTCTTTTGAAAGTCGGAGAATTCTGGTTTTCGCTCGCTCTCAGAGTGCTCCACTACCGCTCAATCACTAGCACAATTAATGCTGTAACTATAGCCGTTCTAAACTAGTTCTGCCTAGTCACCTTTATTTATATAGCGCTTTTAACAATACAGATTGTGTCAAAGCAACTTTACAGTATTAAATAGGAATCACAGCTATTTTGTAATTAAATTACGTAATTCCGTTACATGTAATTAGTTACTCCCCAACACTGGTGTTGAATATACAGAATATATGGGGAGTACAAACACTGATCTATAGTTGCCACCCCTCATTCTGCTCTTGCCCCCTCTTTGCCACCCCAAGTATAAAATCCTGGACACGCCCCTGGTCGTAATTACCATAATTTCGAGATGACAGCACGTGATGAGCTGTTTACGTCCTCAGACTCGGAATTATGCTTTTCTATAGGTGCGTTCACGCCATATCGGAATTCCCGTAATTACGAGATTCCAACTTGTAAAAAGCATTCACGTCCTCGTAGAACTCGAAATTACAACTTGTCTTTCTGAGAGCTACAACTTGTACCACGTGCATAATTCCGAGTCTGAGGACGTGAACAGCTCTGAGTAGAACGTCACGTGCTGTCATCTCGAAATTACGGTAATTACGATATGGCGTGAACGCAGCATATGTCAACACTATCAACGCCTAAACAGAGCCTGCGGTGGTCAGGTGGTACAGCGGTCACTTGGTACAAGTCGTAGCTAGTGATGGGTCGTTCTTGAATGATTTGTTCATTTTGAACAAATCTTTAATGTGACTCGGGACGAACAAGTCATCTCGGGGAGTGATTCGATCGTTCAGTCGCACATGCACAACATTCTATAGGTTCTGTGTTTCGAGTCGTTCGTTCATCACGTGACAGCCCCATAAGCTTAACCAATGCAGTCTGAGCCGGAAAGAGAATTGATTAGTTCATCTTTCGAGTCTTCGGATTTTTCGAGTCGTTCGTTGATCATGAGGTAGCCCCATAAGCTTAACCAATGCAAAAAAACAAAACAAAAACAAAAAAACAAGTATCTCTGCTTTATCAAAGTGATTTCACCATCATATGGACAAAATTTAAAGCATAACCAACTTTTTATTACCTTTATTACCACAGGAAAAGAACCATAATGACAGAAATTCACACATTTATAAACTGTAAGAAATACATTTTAAATACAATTTGAGACCAAAAACGCATCACGTAACTGTAGGAGTAAATAATAATAATAATAATAATGATGATAATAATAATAATAATAATAATAACAACAACTATGCACCCGTTTGTAAGGATTGGGAAGGTTGCTGTCACGTCACGTGACAAAAGAACGAATGACTCTAAAGACTCAAAAAATTAACTAATCAATTCTCTTTCCGGCTCAGACTGCATTGGTTTAGCTTATGGGGCTGTCGTGTGATGAACGAACAACTCAAACCCGAAGTCTTGTCAGATAAGGTGAGGTAAGCTAACATAGACTAAAGATCCAGTTAAACAATGAATTAATATTTTCTGCTTCTTATAGCATTAGTTTTGTCTTGTTTGTAGTGTGATCAACGTTTGCGTAAGTAGTAGATGTGTTAGGGAAGTAACACGTAACATTTTAATTACATTTTGCTAAAATGAACGAAATGACTTGAAAAAAGATTTGTTCATTTTGCTGAATGAGACTCAAAGATCTGAGTTGGCAAAATGATCCGAACTTCCCATCACTAGTCGTAGCTCTCAGAAAACTCCCAGTTCACAAGTTGTAATTACGAGTTCTATGAGGAAGGGAATGCTTTTTACAAGTTGGAATCTCGTAATTACGGGAATTCCGATATGGCGTGAACGCACCTTTCAGCATGGTTGGGCAACTCTGGCCCTTGAGATCCACTTTCCTGCAAATTTGAGCTCCAACCCTAATCAAATACACCTGAATAAGTTAATTGAGTTCTTCAGGATCACTATAAAGTTACAGACAGGTGAGGTTGATCAGGATTGGAGCTAAACTCTGCAGGAAAGTGGATGTTGAGGGTCAGAGGTTGCCCACCACTGGTCTGAAACCTTGACTGTGTTATGTCAAATAAAAACCTAACCTACCAAAACAAGTAACAAAGTTGCAAATTAAGCATGAACAAAACTGTCACTCATTAGGGACTCGCTAGCTGATATGATATGGGTCTGAGTTTACAAGCTGTTGCTACACCTCTGAAGGTCATATTTCCTTCCCAAGACTCAATACTTACTTTCCTATCAGTTGTAGGTGTCGTTTTTAGGTGATTGTTTGACAGTACTCACTATACGTGAATGATAAAAAAATATCTCTTCTTAATGTAAACACACTTCTGGGAAATGGAAACCGTTCTAAAATTTGAAACTGACAGGTTGGCTTTCCTGTCATATTCTGAAAATTACATTAAATCTGAATATATTCTCCTCTTTTAGTGTGCAGCAGTCTCCTCCTGAATGTGTCAAATCAAATCCTTCCAAACGACATCGAGACCGGCTGAATGGAGAGTTGGACAGGTTGGCCAGCCAGCTTCCTTTCCCGCAGGAAGTTATATCCAAGCTGGACAAGCTCACCATACTGAGGCTAAGTGTGAGCTACCTGCGGGTCAAAAGTCACTTCAATGGTAATGCATGATAAACAGAAGTTGCAGTTGTTTCGGTGTGGTATTGGTGTCCAATTTCTGACTGTACATAAATTTATGGATGCAATAGTCTCACTTAGTTGATGCAAATTTGAAAGATTATTGTGTTTTCTACAAAGTTCTATCATATTTTAGTAGCTTGTGGACTACAGTCATTTTAATGACAACATCCAAAGACAACACTTTTTCTCCCCTGTGACTGATTAAAATGAATAAATTGCGCATCATTTTAAGTAGTTAGAAAACCAGCCCCTAATTCTAAAGAACCTCAATATGTGCATGTTTGTTTCCTTATATGAGTGTCTGCCACATCTCGAGGCTGTTTACGGTATACTTCCCCCTCAGTGGGAAAGAAGGGGAGCCTTTTCACAGGATGCCACTGGGGTGCATGAGATCCTGCGGAAAGTAAAATATAAATGTGTTATCATCATATGCATTACTTTTAGGTGGAAGTCTGGTGAGAACTGCAAAAATAGCATTTTCTTTCAAAGAGCAAAAAATGCAATTTTGACAGGTAAATTTCACTTAATGATCACCCCGAGGCTGGTTCAGTAATACTGGAATATGTTGTTGAAATCATTATCATAAGAAGTTTACCTGGCTTTAGGCAACAGGCTTTTGCCCTCAACATTAAGATATGGAAGTAGGACAAAGCAGTGCATGCAAGCAGTTCCTCCTTTTGTTTGCGATAGATTGAGTGCTTATCACAGGACATCCCGGTCCCTCAGCAGTTTTATCTCGGGATGACCCATATTTGGATAACACAAGGAATATGCAAAATAAATTGCTTTGTAATGTTGTAATAATATAAAAATGTGGCCAGATGGTTCTTTGTTCTGTTGGGATGGATATGTTTTTTTTCTCCTGCAGCTGGCCAAAAGATTTAAAGTGTGTATGAATCACAAAATTCAAGGCACTGTTGGTACTTGAGAAGAGATTATATAGTGCTATAGAGTTACAGTTATAAACGTTCCAGCTATTTAAACCGGTATTGTTATAAGAAGATGAGGGGGAATCAGTCTTGCAATAACCTATTGGATAGTATTAAGAGTCAGGTCAAAATACACAAGAAACAAATAGCATCAGAAATCTTTTGCCAGCATATATTGAGTCTCTACACAAATACAAAACACACAAAATCCTGTCACATAAAATGTTCACTATAGATATGGTCAATGTCCAAAATAAAAGTGTGGTTGTACAAGTAGGAAATGTCCACCAAAGTTGTTGAGAGAAGAAACCATTTGGTAAAAGAGAACAGCCAATGTTTTAAAGTCTTATCTTTTGAAGGGTAGATTGATGAAATGATGAAATGACAAAATTAAATAGATGTCCTTGTTGGGGTAGGCCAGTAGTCCTTTGAAAAAAGTTATTGGGCAGTTGCAATACTGCACCCAAACTCCAAAGTTCTGCACTCCACGCGATAGCATATGTTTGCAGGTTAAACAAAATCCTCTACTAAAGAAAACAACTCATTAACTGTCAAACAAACTCACCAAACACACACAGCCCACAAAACATTTGAATAAGCGACTTTCCCCAAACAATAACCCTCTCAAATTCTACACAATAACAAAAGATGAAAAATAAAGCAACAAACTCATGGTTGAGCAGCAAAACAAATGTTTCTCAAACCAGGACCCTCTAGAGAAACAGCAGATGCCATGAGGTGACACAAACTGAATCTGCCTCTCATTCTACTACTTCCTCTTTTATTCAAAATGGGGATTTGCTATTGGTGTCCCCTAGTGGTCAGGATGAACAAAGCACTAAAATTAAATACATTAAACCATGTAACAAGATGTGACTGTTACATATCTCCCCCCTCATTTGGAAACATTATCAACAGTCCCATAGAAAGGCTTCAAATTTTGTACATGAAAGGTATCAACATGATCCGGATCATCTATAAATGACAGAGAACAATTAACAGGGCCAAGACATTTGACAATCCTAGCAGGACCTTTCCACTTCATGTGAATCCATCGCTAGCACGTGACAAAGGATGAGTGCGAACCCAAACCAAATCCCCAACTTTGTAATGAGCAGGCCTTCTCCGGAGGTCATAGTACTGTCTTTGCTTTGTCTGAGCTTGTTCCATGTTTCTTTGCACAGTTTTTATCAGCTCTTTCTGTCTTTCTAACACTGGGTATGCTGGACTGTCTGGGTCATGAGGTCTATGTATGGCTCTTTCTAGAGGGCCTTTCAATGTCCTACCTAGTGTGACTTTAGCTGGAGTAAATCCCATGCTTACCTGCCAAGCTGTATTTATGGCAAAACGAAACTCTGCCAAACATCTGTCCCAGTGCCGATGGTGGTCTTGAATGTAGGACGAGATCATGGTCTTAAGAGTATGGTTGACCCTTTCCGTGAGGTTAGTCTGGGGATGTGCTGTAGTAGTCAACTTCTGGATGACACTCCATTGCTTGCACACTAGACTGAGTAGCTGGGAAGTAAATTGGGTTCCTCGATCAGACACCAAATACATTGGAGTTCCCCACCTAGTAAAGATCTCCTCTATCAAAATGCGAGCAATTTGAGGTGCTTTAGCCATACGCAGCACCTATTTGGAACAGTAGTCTACGACAACAAGGAGGTGCTCATTTAATTTAGAACTCTTAGGCAATAATCCCATGAGGTCGATCCCTAGCATATGTCCAGGTTCTACCACTGGGGTTGACTGCATATGGCTGGCTAATTTGAAAATTTAAGGTTTGTGTTGTTGACAGACCTGACATTCTTTGCAATACTTCCAGATGTCCAGTTGTGTGGGCCAATAACAAATATCTACTAACCTCAGTAGAGTCTTGAGCCTACCAAGGTGCCCACTTAATGGGTTGTCATGTGCATATGCGAGGAAGTCTTTTTGTAGGCAAGCAGGAATGACTAGCTGTAATTTGGGTCCTTTCTGTCCATCAGGCATGCTACGGAAAAGAAAGCCATTTATTAACAAGTAATGGATACGTGTTGAATCGGGATCTGTGAGTGACCTGACTTTAACGGCGAGTTCCTGGACTTCTGGGTCATCCTGTTGTGCTCTAGCAATGTCAGACCATTCAGTCGGAAAACTGGAAAAAGAGGTGACTGAGTCTTGTCATTTGATATGGGCTATCTGAGGGAGCGAAGCAGTCTCTAAGAGACTGCGCAAAAGAGTGTCTGGCACGATGTTGCACTGACCTTTGCGATACTTGACACTGAAATCAAATTCTTGCAGTCGAATGGTCCATCGGGTCAGTCTGGAAGATGGCTTTGGGTGATTAAACACCCACGTGAGAGCCACATGATCAGTTATCACTTCAAATGGTCTGCCTTCTAAATAGGGTCTCCATTTCTCTACAGCCCATATGATGGCACAGCACTCCTTTTCTGAAACTTAATATAACCTTTCAGCCCCTGGCAGCAGGCGGGAAGCATATGCTATGACTAAGGGTGTGCGATATATATCGATTTTATCGATAACGATAATTAGACGATATTTTGCTGAGTGTGTTATTGTGCTGGTACCTTAAGGACTGCCGAAGACAGCTGACTCATAATGTTTTTAATATTCTTCATTGTTTAATGCAAGACATGAATGCATTTAACCTGCAATTACAAATGCATAAATAATGTTTTTGATATATTAAACATAAAACGTTGAATACTGATATTTGAAATGATTTAAAGAATGAAAAAAATCAAAAAAAGAAAAAAAAGAAAAGAAAGAAAAAGCTGAAATTTGAAATGAAAACCGCCAGCAGGTGGCAGCAAATCACTGTTAATAAGTGAGTCATTGCGATTGAACCGAAATAATTTCAAACATCAGTATTCAATGTTTTATGTTTAAAATATCAAAACACTATGCATTGGTAACTGCAGGTTAAAGCACTCCATGTCCCTTTAAGCTGAATTAAATAGTGTGTAAATACATCTAAATGCCACTTCAGATGCAACTTCTGCAAATATTCATTTTGTTGATACTGGTTTCATTTGTTTGGTAACAGCCTAAATGTCTTATTATTCTAATTGACTGATTAAATGTAACAATTTGACTCAAAAGATGCACACTTTTAGAAAAAATATTGCTTTATAAAAGGTAAAAATGCCCATGAAAGGTAAAACTCAATTTAAACGTATTGGAAAATATTAATTTCTATCACTGCTGTGAACTGACCACACAGAATATGAAGAATATCAAAAACT
>NW_015539887.1:1199217-1205815 GCF_001515605.1 Sinocyclocheilus anshuiensis
AGCTGAATTAAATAGTGTGTAAATACATCTAAATGCCACTTCAGATGCAACTTCTGCAAATATTCATTTTGTTGATACTGGTTTCATTTGTTTGGTAACAGCCTAAATGTCTTATTATTCTAATTGACTGATTAAATGTAACAATTTGACTCAAAAGATGCACACTTTTAGAAAAAATGGCTTTATTAAAGGTAAAAATGCCCATAAAAGGTAAAAAATCTATTTAAACTTATATGAAAATATTAATTTCTGTTCACTGATGTGAACTGACCACACAGAATGAAGAATATCAAAAACTGCAGCTGTCCATGGTAGTCAGATATCAGCACAATAACACACTCGGCAAAATATCGTCTAATTATCGTTATCGAAAATATCCCAAAAAATATTGAGATATAATTTTTTTTCAATATCGCACACCCCTAGGTATGACATGTTCTACTCCTTCTATCTCTTGTGTCAGAACGGCTCCTAAACCCACATCGCTAGCGTCGGTCTGAACTTTGAAAGGCCTTGTCAAATCAGGGGCAATCAAGATAGGTGCATTGATCAGTTCTTGTTTGATCAATTCAAATGATTTTTGACATTCTTCAGTCCAAATCCAAGTTGCTCCTTTCCTTTTTAAAGCATGCAATGGTGCCGCTTTATCCGAAAATTTTGGAATAAACCTTTGGTAGCATCCTGCAAGACATAGGAACCATTGTGCCTCCTTCAGACATTGAGGGATAGGAAATTCTATTCCAACCAAATGATCCGACGGTAGCTGCTCGCATTGCAGCCTGTCTGAGAGACATTTCTAGCTGGATGAAGGACCATCACCTTCAACTCAACCTTGCTAAGACAGAACTGCTTGTGTTGCCTTATACAACATTAGGAAAATTAGACCCTTCCTGTCAGAGCAAGCCGCACAACTTCCTGTTCAAGCTCTTGCTCTCTCCAGACTGGACTATTGTAATGCTCTCTTGCCGGGCCCTGATCCAGAATGCAGCAGCGAGAGTGGTCTTCAATGAGCCAAAAAAAGCTCACGTTACTCCTCTCCTCATCAGGTTACACTGGCTACCAGTAGCCGCTTGCATCAAATTCAAGGTACTGATGCTTGCCTACTAGACAACTACTGGCGCTGCACCAATATACCTAACCTCGCTAGTTCAAACTTATGCGCCCTCCAGAAGCTTGCATTATGCATGTGAACAGCGCCTTGTGGTGCCATCCCAAAGAGGCACAAAATCACTCTCACGGACCTTTTCCTGGACTGTGCCCAGCTGGTGGAATGACCTCCCTATCTCAATTCGAACAAAGTCTTTAGCCATTTTCAAAAAACATCTAAAGACACATCTTTTTCGCCAGCACCTGACCAACTAATACTAGCACTTACCTATTCTATTCTGTTCTGTTCTATTCCATTCTATTATTAAAAAAAAAAAACCCTAGCTACGTGTACTGTGCTAGACTAACTGAGACTTGTCATGGCACTTGTATACTGTTGTTGTTCTCTCGTTGGTCTGATTACTTCTATTGTTCTCATTTGTAAGTCGCTTTGGATAAAAGCGTCTGCTAAATGATTAAATGTTAAATGTTAAATTGAGTAACGGCTTCTACCTTTGCAGGGTCAGTTTGAATTCCGTCCTTGGATAGCCATATGTCCCAAGAATGTCAAAGACTTTTGCATGAGATTGCACTTCTGGAGATTAAGAGTAAGCCCTGCTTTGAAGAGACAGTGAAATATTGCCTGCAAGTGGGTTAAATGTTCTTCTTCCATCTTAGAATATACCACAGTGTCATCGACGTACACGAAACAACTCTTTCCCTTTACATCCTTCAACATTAATTCCATCAGTCGTTGAAACAAAGCAGCAGCATTTTTGAATCCGAAAGGTAAACGAAGAAATTCAAACAAACCTGATGATGTAATGAAAGCGGTCTTGGGAATGCTTTCAGGTTCCATTTCAACCTGCCAATACCCGCTTTTTAGATCTAGGGTACTGAAAATTGCAGCTCCATGAAGAGACTCGAGGATATCCTGTATTTGCGGCATAGGATATGCATCTTGGAGGGTCTTTGAGTTCAGTCCTCTAAAGTCAACACAGAATCTTTGTCCTCCTCCTTTTTTTGGGTACAAGGACAATTGGAGCAGCCCAGGGAGATATTGAGGGCCGAATTATTTTCTTATCAAGCATCACCTTTATCTCTTGATCGATAAAAAGTTATTTCTCAGGAGATAATCGATAGGCTTTCCAGCGAATGGGTACTTCATTAGTGGTTATGATGTGATGTTTGACTACATTGGTGTGGCCTATCTCATTGGTGCACACTGTGGGCCAATCTTTCATGAGCTGCTCAAGTCGTGACTTTAGTTCCAGAGATGTGTCTGCATTGGTGATCCACTGATGGATAAGTGAGTGGGTCTCAGATGACTCTTCTGGTATGGGTAAGGCTAAATAGAAGGACAATAAAGCATTGGTAGAACAGGCAGGGATGAATGAAAATGCTTCTTCTTGGAATCCATTTGTGGCAGACAGAATATGGGTCAAAGACGTTAAGATGTCCGCATCAAAAGTGATTTTATGTCCACAGAAAGCACATTAAATGCAAGTAAAGTGTCTAGATTTAAGGTTTCAAATAAGTTTCTGAAAAATAAAATGTTAAAATTTGGTTGAAATAATGTTCCATTGTCATTCAGTGTAACACTTATCGTTATGTAAAAATTCAAACAACATGCTTATTCTGATCTATACATATTAAAATACAGTATATAGTATACAATATAAAGTATTTGGGGTGAAAATAATTAGTTTTTTTAATATGTCATAAATAGATTTTTGTTGTAAATATGCCTGACAAGATTGTTACACTGAATGGCATTTTAGTGGGTGTCTTCTGTAAATTTTTTGCTCAGAAAAACAAAAACAAAAATACAATTACATTAAACAGAAAACGTTTTAATTTTTTAATTTGTCTTTTTTTGGAAAAACAACAATTTAAAGCAGTATTGTTTTTATGCTTAAACCCTTTTTCATCTTTGACCCATATACTGAGCCTTATGAAATCCAAACAAATTCCAGACACCATAAGGAAACAGTAAGATCAACATCCCGTATTATATATAAGGTCAGTGTAAACTTCCTCTGCTGTAACTCACAGTCACATCTCCACAATCCTAAGGCACTTAAAACTTGTCCATTGGCCTGCTGGAAAGTCTGCCTACGACTAGACTCCAACTGTTCCCTGTGCTTCAACTGATTCCAACAAGATTCTTGCATTAGAGTCAGTGAACTCCCTGTGTCAATCATAGCCTGGAAATATCTTCCACGGATCACCAACGGTAGGGTCACCATCTTCAAATTGTTCTGAGCAGGGGTATGAACAGGCTGAATGATACGTGTGGTTGAGGGGTTTGACTTGGTGTTAATGTCTCTGTCAGTTTGGGCTTTTCGTTTCTGTATATCCAGTATTTCTTGGCTTCTTCCAGATCTCTTTCGATTTGAGTTCCAATCCTTACCAACTCACCAAATTTCTTGACAGTTCCCCTCAAGAGACTGGTGAGGCGTGGGTTTCAGTTTCATAAAATGGGCTGGACAATGTCCTTCTCTGTCATCTCTTTCTTCCACCATAGACATAGGACTCGGTAATGGTAGGTGAAATCGCAAATAGACTCTTTAGGGCCTTGCTTCCTCTCCAAAAATTGTTTAGCAGCTTCTGCCTCAGTCGTCATTCAAAAAAACTTGAAGGAAAGTTTTCTTGAATTGGCTCCAGGTGAAGATAAATCGGCATTCTGCCAGCCACCATATATGAATGATAATAATTCATATCTTTTAGTTTTAAAACTAATTTAAAATGAGAAAATAGTTCAAGCCAGGCCTGCATTGGCTAATCGGGAGCACCGGGAGAATTCCCGGTGGGCCAGTCTTGTCATACCACTGGGGTTTAAATATGGATGCCCGTATTTAAGGCATCAAAGCGTCCGGTATGAAAGCTAACGCAATTTGTCCCGTATTCGCAGGCACGCCATATGATCACCAGACTATATGAATAACAAATTCTCAATTGATAATTAATCATTCTTTGTGCGCAAATTGTTTTATTTGTGAACGTAGCCACTCAAGGAAGGCTTTAAGACCAAGCGGAATCCTCTGCTGGCTGCTCCCGCTTCACAGCAAACGGGACTCGCGCTAACGCCAATTCCTTCACTGTCTGCATTTTGATTTTGGCAAATCAGTTTGGGCGAATGCAACTTATTGATCATGAGCCCAACATCCAGCAAGGCAGGAAAACATTCAATCTACCTGAGGAAAGACGTCTTTCACTATTGTAAGTTAATGCTGTTAAATAGAGAGAGAGAAATACATTTTTAAAAATGTAGCTTCTAGTGCATTCTTAAACTTGGACCTCAGTATATTATTATTGAAGTACAAATCCAAGCACCAGAAGTAGGCTGCACTCTCTAAGTTTTCTTTAATTGAAAAATATGCAGTTTCATTCATTCATAGGCTAGCCTATATGGTTGCAATAATATTTTAGTTCAAAAATGTAAGTGTCATTGTTTAAAAAAAATGCTTTATTGACTGACGTTTCATAGACCTTCAAGTCAAGTCAAGTCAAGTCAAGTTTATTTGTACAGCGCTTTTCATGATACAAATCATTGAAAAGCAACTTTACAGCAAATTAATTATTTTGTCCCTCATTTTCTTATTAAGAATCACAATTGTCCCTTATTTTTCATTTGCAGCACCTTGCTAAGAAAAAAAACAACAACCTCAGTTGTTGGAGATATGCGAGCAAATATATATATATATATATATATATATATATAAACAAAAGCTCTAGAAAAATACAATGAATTACAAGGCTGTAGAGAACAGTGCACTATTTCAGACTTATATACTGAGGTTTTAATTATTTTAATAGCTCAGTCGTAAACTAAAGTGGGCCGGTTTCAGACATGAAACTCCAGGGCTGAAAATGAGTCCCACTCCGGCCCTGGTTCCAGCTATTATTGCAAATCAAAAACCTAGTAATAGTATTGTATTATCAAAAATAATAAAATTTTACTATTTATAAAGTAAATATTAAATGAATATATTAATTTAAAAAGTTTGATCAGTAAGATGTTTTAATGTTTTTGAAAGAAGTCCATATGCTCAGTCTGAATTTATTTGATAAAAATACAATACAACAGTTTGTAAAAATATTGTAAAGTTAATTTTTTTTGTGGAAACATGACTTTTTCAGGACACTTCATGACACAAATTTTTTTTGAAACAAATGTTTTGTAACGTTAATAAAGAGTGTCATATTATATAATGTCACTTTTGATCAATTTAATGCACACTTGCTGAATAAAAGTATTAAGTATTTCTTAATATAAATACATAAAATAAATACATTAATAAAAAGCTTACTGACCTCAAACAGATTGTAACATGTAAAAAAATGTATAGATATATATTTAAGTACATACACACACACATATATATATATACAGTATATGTATATATGTATATATATTACTGTATATAAAATTATGTAGCTAGATAAAGATAAAATGTTGGCAGGGCAATTAGAAATCTGAACTGCTGCCCTGATCAGTCCTTTAAACATATCTTTGAAATGTTAATCATTACCTTGTTTAATAACGGTCTGAGAATAGACTTAGTATCTTTTAGTTTAATATCACGGTTAATGTAGTGCATGCATGTATTTCAGACAAGCCTTGCACAGTTATGCTCTCAAGGGTGCAGTTGTACATCCTTATTGAGATTTATAAAGGCAACAGTCCAAGTTTTGTTAAGCAATAAGCTGTCAAGTGTAAAAAATACCCAGAACCGTTTTCCAGGGAAGTTACTCATTAATCATTATTTAGGGAATTGGGGAATATTAAACATATAAAAGGCCAGGAATAGTGGTTAAATGAATTGAGATTCACACCTGATTTCTCCTAGCTCATGTTCTTCCCTCTATCCTGACTAATGCAGAAGTGTGGTGAGGTGGCCAGCATTGAAGGGATTCCATGAGAAACAGGCTAAGCAGGAGTGCTGATTGTTGCTTGTGTGTTTTGTGTGTAATTACTTCTACTGTCTGGGGGCCAGTGCTGGGGAGGGTCTGGGTTTGCGTGAGTAATTGAAACAGACTCGTTGACCTCTTGACTTTGGTTGAAAAGTTACGAAAATAAAATATTTGATAGTTACTGACTCCAGCAGCAGACTTTGACCTGAGGTGCTGTGTGTGTAGCATCAAAGACCCTGCCAAGGTTTGATGTGAACCAGTGTGTGGGGATCTTTAGGGCCAGACATTGACAGACGTTGCATGAGAAGCATGCAGGAACATCATTTGAGATATGATCTTAAAGGGTCATATGATGTTGCTAAAAAGAACATTATTTTGTGTATTTGGTGTAATGAAATGTGTTTATGCGGTTTAAGGTTAAAAAAACACATTATTTTCCACATACTGTACATTATTGTTTCTCCTCTATGCCCCGACTTTCTGAAACGCGTCGATTTTTACAAAGCTCATCGGTCTGAAAAGCAAGGTGTGCTCTGATTGGCCAGCTATCCAGTGCGTTGTGATTGGCCAAATACCTCAAGCGTGTGACAGAAAT
>NW_015539887.1:1205882-1221160 GCF_001515605.1 Sinocyclocheilus anshuiensis
ATTATAAACGAGGCATTCGTTGCATCCAGTGGGGACATAATTATGGATTATAATGACTTATACAGTCTTTTTATGTGTTGCGTTGCATCGTGCCGCGTAAACATAAAACCATGTCTGCATTTGTGATCGGAGAAATGACAAACAGCAAATGCTACGCTACACTGCTCAAAACTCGTGTTTGAATCATCAGTGGCAAATCCTTTAAATATGAAACGTACTTACAGTCTGTGAGTCAGAACAGCCGACATTGTAGTCTACTCTACCAGGGTCAGGAAACACTCCTCCATAAAATGTGCTGCACACATCTGAATATTTGGGTTGAACTGTTCTGGAACAGTGTTGTAAATACAACTTAAGCACTGATTTCTAGTTGTGTCCTCTTTTGGAAGGCCAAACAAAGTAGTTTCGCTTTCACAACGAAACACACAGCGTCTTCACGACATGGCGGCGGCAGCAACAATACTACAGCGAGAATAAAAGTTACGCCTTCTTTCTTTGCGTGAACATTTGGGCGGCGTTATGCAAATCGTCCTATATTGTGAAGTAGACGTGGGGGCGTGTTAGAACGAGCCGTTTTAGGTAGGCATGGTTGACTCTTAACTTTTATAAAGAATATCTCTTTGGATTTGAGACTTTAGTCTTTGCAACTTTACAGATCTTCTTTATGCACCAAGAGCTTGTAACACTTCAAAGAGAAAGGAAAAATTGAAATCGCATCATATGACCCCTTTAATGTTTTACTGGCACATACTTCCAAATCCAGGGGGTTGTTGACACAATGACTATTAGTTACATTTTAATCCATTACTGTCATCTAGTAAGTGCAGGCAGTGGATATATTCACTGTTCTCAATATAAATGAGTTTTCCTGGCAGAATCTTTTGTGTGTTCTTGCCATCGTTAAGAGTTAATGTACAGTTCATACGCTTGAAGAATCTAAGTTCACAATTGATATATTTTATCAATTAATTAGTTTGTCACATAACTGGGTCATATTTTTTAAATGCATTTTATTTTTTAATCTATTCAAAAATATATTTATTTGATTTATACAATAAATACAGATTGAATACAGCTCATCTTTGATGTCAGGGTGAAATAACTGTCCTGCAGTCATAATCAAGAAAAAAAAAAGTTTTTCAGAATCATATGAAACCAACATGAATACAAAAATAATGTTTCTAAGTACTTGCCACATGTGCTTAACTAGATTTTTTATTATTATGGGCACTCTTATTTGTTATTGAACCAGTGTCTGTGTTTTTACAGATACTGCCCTCTCATTGCCCTTGCATGTCATAACCACTCCATGAGCAAACATATCATGTGATGTGTGCCAAGCACAAGTGTATTGTTAACCAGTGGGCATTATAATTTGCTTTCAGTTTTTGGTAGTTCAGATGCCAACAGCTCCACGTTTCAAGTTGCTATTGTAATACATTATTTCAGATTTCCCTCTCACAACCATTATTGATGCAGGACATTTTTTTTCTAATACAGGAAGTTGTGCTCTTGTTTGATTATGCCTGATCAAGTACCCTCATATGATATTATTACATATTATGAATTGTTATCCATAACTTCCTCATGATGTCTTTGATAAAGAATGTGTATTATGTTTTAGCTATTGTGCGGAGCCACTTTAATGCTTGTTTGCTGTTGCAGTGACCCTGAATTCAAAGAACTCCAACCAGCTAGCAAATAACACTAAACCACACATTCAGGAGCTGCCAGAGGGAGAATTGTTGCTACAGGTGAGCTCATGTGTCCTGGGAAACCTTAATGTTTGAATCAAACAACAGAAAAGTCAAAAACAAAACAAAATGGATTTAGAATTCTATTTATTAGCAGTATAACTTCTTTTTTATAGGCTATAAATGGCTTTGTGTTGGTGGTCACCTCCAATGGCACAATTTTCTATGCTTCCTCCACCATTGAGGACTACTTGGGGTTCCATCAGGTTTGTACTGGTTTGCACATATATTGTGCGGGTAAAAGGAACTGCAGCCCAAATGGTTTATGCATTTATGAAATGGTCTTCTGGCACCTTCTATTCGAGAAAGAACAAACAATCCATGTTCTGTTCTGCAGTGCACACATTTCTTCTCCGTTTAGTGGATCTACTCTCTCAGAAGCATTTAGGGTTCTTTACATTAAGGATTATGCACTTGATTTAACACATTTTACTTGATGATTCAGTTGATGAAACCAGTGGAAAGAGATCTTAACCAGTCTTTTAGATTCCTCATTGCAGCTTTAGAATTTATTATGTGTGAAATTCCAGCTTATTACCACAAACATGATTCTAGTGTGAAACATGATGCAGTTGCAGCACGTTTCAGAAACCCTCCACCTTGCCTAGCTCCACCTGTATAGATCTGCTACGGGGTGATTCATGTATGTTATGGGGGGTATTTCATATGTTATATGTGCAGCAGCAGTATTTCTTACATGCTCACAGTGGTATGTTGCGGATGTATTGGCAGTAGCAAGTCTTGGTACTTGCTCTGCCACAGCAGCAGCAGCTTAGCAGATCTATTCCGCCAAGACCAAACACATTAACATTGTCGTGTACATTACCAAGCCAGTCCCGCCGAGAGTTGTCATGAAAGAACTTGGATTGGTATGTTTGGGTGCCGCCAGACAAAGCAGGCTTTGAGCACATTTAGATAAAAACAGGTTGAAAAAAAACAGGTCTTTATTTCAGCATTGAGATTCAGATTTCTTAATTCAGTTTGGGACATTTTGTAACTGTAATGAGCAGCTGTGAATCTACTTAGAGTGAAGCCAATGTGATTGTTTTGCAGTCAGATCTCATCCATCAGAGTGTTTATGAGCTCGTTCACACTGAAGACCGGGCTGAGTTTCAGAGGCAGCTCCACTGGGCACTCAACCCCAGCTGCACCCCAGACACCGGACAGCTAGTGCAAGGTAGAAAATAACTAAATATCTCTCCAGACAGACCATGAGCAGACCTGGGCATTGTGGCTGAAAGATTCTGTCCCCATTCCATCAACACAAAGAGTCAAAGAAGATGGATTGCGTGTGTCTGCAAACAAAGTTTGACAAAGTTCCATTGTGAGAGACAAAACATCCTATTCTACAATTTTCAGGAAATAAATCCATGCATAACCTGATTTTAAAACAAAAATAATACATTTTTATTGACCTTTTCACAATGGATCTGAAATATCGTCTTTGTTCAATTTGACAATTCGATAAGACATCCAAATGTTTTTTTTCTTAGACGTTTGTGTGTTTATTTGTTTTTTTTTCATCATGGGCCATGTTTTTAACCAATACCTTACTAGATGGTTTTCAGTTATATGTGCTCTGAGGATTCAGATTCGTATGTGTAACAGCCTCTAATGGCTGGTGTTCAAAGGCTGTGCCACTTTGCTCTGGTTTCAGTTTGGGCTTTTTATTCTCAACCAAGCTGGATCAGTTTTCATTAGAGATCTAACACTTGGCAGTTTGAAAGGCCTGTTATTGTCGGAACTATACACACAGGACAGCTGTTCCAGACAGCGCACACACTTAACAATAATCCAGCCATAAGCAAGGACACTACCGCCAATGAGTTAAATAAATGCTTACACAGCAGGGGCCGAAATTCTGCCACCGATAGAGGGGCATTATCTTCCTGTTTTTTTTATGTTGTGTAATTTTAAACAGTTTTGTATTTAACTATGCTTTTCTCTATATTCAAGTTTTGTTTTGTTTTTGTCAAGCTTCTCAGGATGCACCGCTGCCTCAGACATACTACAGTCCAGAGCAGTTGCCACCAGAGAACTCCACCTTTCTGGAGCGAAATTTTGTTTGCAGGTTAAGATGTCTTTTGAACAACTCCTCTGGCTTTCTTGTAAGTTGAAAATTATCATAAATACATTAAAGTGAATAAATAAATTAAAATATAGACTTTAAATATTCACTCCTGACACTTTAAAAAAAATATTTTATGGTAAGAGATTTTACTTTGTTGATTTCCTTAGGCAGCAGATGAAGAAGATTTTTTTATTTTATTTTACAGAATGTTTTAAGTAACCATATTTATATAGACTACCTGAATTCATTACCAGTGCTTGCAAGACAGGAAAAAACATTTTATGCAAACTTTTACATCAAAGTTCTATCTATAATTATTACAGTAGCATTATTGCTGGTAGATTTTGAGTGCTGAAAGCTCTGACAATGTGATGGGAGATTTTAAAATGAAAAAACAGAAGATTTCATTTTGAATGCCTGTAAACAAATTTATAAAGAAAAGAAAAGAATAGATAACATGCAAGGCTGACATTATTTACAGTACCAACCAAAGCTTGAAGGAAGTCAAAGTCTAGTCAGAGCTCTCCTATGAATAAAGTTTAAGAAGTCAAAATTATACAGCATACCATAACAGACTGAAAGCTGAAACTGTCTACAAACAAGTTTGAATGGAGTCTGTTCATTGAGCTGAATTCATTGCAGAAAGTGTGTGAGAAATGATGAATAATGAGGGATTTTAAAACAGTGTGCACCTCAAAAACCCTGTAATTAAGTATTTTTGCTGTAAACAACCGTGTATTGTACATCACGTTTTTTGAGGAGTACTAATGATAATGTAATAATCTAGAATGAGGGCTGAAATTACTGAAATTATCTTGTGCTTCTACATACAAAGTAATTTCACACACAACAAAAGATACTTTTGTTAGCTTTGTTTGAACCAATATTAAGATTCTGTATGATGGTAAGACTATAATGATGCATCTGTTATAATGTTAAGATCATATCAGTCCTTGTTTGGTTGAGTTAATTTATAGTTCATGACTTCCACACAGCTTGGAGTTATGACTCAGCCTGTTGAGATGTTTCTCAGTTAACTGCCTCTGCTGGATAATTTCTACATGTAGACTTCCTATCTCAAAAGTTACCTTTATCAGACTTTTCAAACAACACAAAATAAGATATTTTAAGAATGTTGGTAAGTAAACAGTTGATGGTAGCCATTGGCTTCCATAGTATTTTTTCCATAGTATGAAAGTCGATGGTTTGGAACAACTTGAGGGTGAGTAAATTATGACAATTTTCATTTTTGGGTGAACTATCCCTGTTAGCGTCACTTAGCACTTTATTAGCACTGTAATCATTAATAATTTTAATAATACACATTTTAATAATTTAGTCTTTTAGTATAATCAGCTCAAACAACTATTCTTAAATCATATATCTTATTTATATATTGGGTTCAAAGAGAGGTCACAGTCTTGCTTATCTCATAAAGGAAGTGATCAAAAGATAGCAAGGCCTGGTGTCATATCATGACAAGGCCCAGATGGAATCACATTTTCTGTGTATATTTATGGGTAAAATTAGCTAAATGCTGTGGAATGTATTTACATAGGTTCAAATGTGTTAAATATATGGCTTGTATTCTTATAGGCCGTGAACTTTCAGGGGCGTTTGACGTTCTTGTATGGGCAGAATGAGAGGACAGCAGATGGGAAACCCGTCCCTCCTCAGCTGGCTCTGTTTGCCCTGGCCTGCCCTCTGCAGCCGCCTTCCATACTGGAGATCCGCACCAAGAGCTGCTTTTTCAAAACCAAGCATAAGCTGGATTTCACGCCCACCGCGTGTGACGCAATGTAAGATATACAGTATAAGCTCCTATCAATATGTGTGAAGAAACTCCTGGATTTATTCCTTGTTTGTTTTTCACTTTAGTTTGTTTCAGTTGACTCGTAGAGGCAATTTTATCTCATTTGATTTGTGAAATGTTAAAAATGAAGTTAAGTTAAAAGTTAAAGATGAATGACAGTAGCACAAAAAAAATATATGACTAGTGCTTGCCGTAGCAGTTGCAGCTTGCTTCAGAAACCCTCCACTTTCCCCAGCTCCACCTGTATAGATCTGCTAAAAGGTGATTCATGTATGCTATATGGGGGTTATTTCATGTACGTTATATTTGGAGCAGCAATATTTCTTACATGCTCACAGCAGCATGTTGTGGATGTATTGGCAGTAGCAAGTCTCTGTACTTGCTCTGCCACAGCAGCGTAGCAGATCTATTCCGCCAAGACCAAATACATTAACATTGTCATGTACATTACCATGCCAATCCCTCCGAGAGTTGTCATGAAAGAACTTGGATTAGTATGTTTGGGTTTTTAATGATTGCCTTGTGATTTGGTGCAGTATTCCTCTGCTTTCTCACCATCAGTATCTCTCACATTCAAAGTCATGTGTTTTCTGTTTCTCCACAGAGGGAAAATTGTTCTTGGCTACACGGAGGAAGAGCTGTGTTACCGTGGCTCAGGCTATCAGTTCATCCATGCAGCTGACATGCTCTACTGCGCCGAGAACCACATACGGAGTAAGACTCCCTTAAATCAATGTGGATAAAAGAAAATACACTCACCTCACTCGCTCCCACCACTGGGTTTCAACATTGCTTGTGTCATAAAGTAGAGGTCTTACTGTTGTGGAAATAATTGTATTGCTCCTAAAGGGACCATTCACCCAAAAATGAAAAATCATATATTCAACCTCATGTTGTTCCAAAACTTTTAAGATATTCAAAACACAAATGACCTAAGATTGGTTTTGTATTCTCTCAACATATTTATCCATTCATTAAAGTCCACACAACTATAATTTTCACACTCCTAAAAGTACAAAAGACATAATAAAAATGTGACATGATCTCTTTATATGATGAATAGATTTAATTTAGGCTTTCATTCATGAATAAACATTGATCAGCCCACATGCAACTCAAATATGCTTGCTTGAGGCATGAGAACCAGTGACAAATATACATATACTATGTACATCTACCTGCCTTTGATCTTTTAAAAGGAGACTGCTATCAAAAGCATGTACTGCTATTATTATTAATGGTAGCAAAATCAGTTGCTGATTTTTCAAATGAGTTTAATAATTTCTCTCCCCTGTAGTGATGAGGACGGGTGAAAGTGGGTTGACTGTGTTCAGACTGTTGACAAAACAGAACATCTGGGTTTGGGTACAATCCAACGCCAGACTTGTCTACAAAAATGGGCAACCAGATTGCATCATCGCCTCACAGAGAGTCATCACGTATGCCCTTATTTGTGTCTTTCTTTTGTCTTTCATGTTGAATAACCTGTAAATGTTTTCTTTGTTGTCTTATTAGACAGTATTCATAGTAAAAATGTAATTACAGGTACTTTTTTTAATAATATAATAATTAGGGTGTGCTGTGTCTAACTTAAAGTCAGTATTAAATTAAAATTCCCCCTATTTATTTGCTAAATGCATATTATTGATCTTACTGTGAATGATTCATCCACGCATATAATATTTGTAATTTTTAAATTTGCAGTGAGACTGAAGTAGTGACAGCCCTTTTCTTCTGACATACATTTGAGTATAATGGATCATGGAAAAAAGAAAAAAAAAATAGGGCGGGACTTAGTTCTATCCATGGGTTGTGATTTGATTTTGAAATTGGATTTAGTGCCTTACACTCAAAAACGGAGACAGAAGAATGTGAGAATGCAGGGGTGGGGTTTAAGTGAATGATAGAAGTCTGGCATACATTAACAGAGAGAAGTTTGTTTAAAAATTACATTTTATTTAATATTCACTTTAGTTAAATTGTCATTACTCAATTTTTCAGTGAAATAACATACTATTCTCTGGTGACTTATGCTGAACTTCTCCAATCATAGTCTGCTTAAACCCCCCCCCCTTTTTTTTTGACAAATGACTACAAATTCACATTCATATCCATTTCACTCATTACTTCCCTCACTTTGCAATTTTAAAATTAATGTTCAGTGATCATAATATTTGTATATTAATTGTGATTGGTCTGTATACTTATGTCTGTTTGTATGATGAATTGTGGTAGGTCATTTTCTTCTTGTCTTTTTTTATCTATAGTCAGCAAAGGCAAAAAAATATATTTTCCTTAGGTGTCGTGCTTTATAATGAGTCGTTTTGTCTTCTGTAGGAACGAGGAGGGTGAGGAGAACCTGAGAAAGCGTGCTATGATGCTTCCTTTCAGCTTCACTACAGGAGAAGCTGTTCTCTATGACATGCACCTGCTCAGATCTCAGAGTAACACCATACCTTCTGATACCACTGCTCTGGATGACAGTACCCAAGCCAGATCCACTGGAACTGTAGACCCTGACTCCCTGCTGGGCTCCATGCTGAAGCAGGATGAGTCGATTTATGTGTGTCCTGCAGATGAGCACTCTGTATCAGTACAGGGTTTAGAGAACGAGGATCTTGGTGGGATCTTCTCCAGTAACTGGCAAGAAAGTGCTCTTTCACTCTCTGAAAGCTCTCTTTTCAAACAAGAGCCAGTCGTTAACTCTGGAGGAGACGACAGCTGTGAGATACTGAACTTCATGGGGAGCTTAGGGATCAGACCAGAAGATCTGAAGTTCCTTCAGGATGAACTGTTCCTCAGGATTGACCTCGGTGGTCAGAATGATGTGGCAGACCTCACAGATGGCATCTTCTCCTATGTACAACACTCTCTCAGGACGGAGGCAGACTGTATAATGTCTGGTGACAGTCTGAAGGATCTCGTCGGGAAGCCTATGCAGACCTTCACACCTCCACAGCGAGCATCTGCATTAATCTTACAGGATTCATGTGATCCTCTCACATTAGTACCTCAGGAACAACAGATGACTTTTACAACAGAACATCCTGAACCAAAGACACAACATTTCACACCAATACAACCTCAGCGTGAACCGCAGGCCATACCAGATCTCCAAAACATAATGTCTCAACCATATAACGAAACGGGAATCACACAATGCGAACCTTCACACATAACAACCCAAAAACACCAAGTTCAGATGATAAGCCAACAGTCTCAGTGCTCATACCTTCCACCTCTCCATCTGCTGGAGTGTAAAACACTCATAAATGCTCAGGTTTGTGGGAACTTCACTGAAGTTCTGGTCAGCGACGCTCAGCAGTTTCCTCCTCTCTTCCAGCCAGAGCTCCAACAGCCTGGATGCTTTTACCTGGAGTCGCCCCTTCAGGATCTGAAGCACCCTAATAGGAACCATCTGAGCACTGTGTCCTTCAGCTGCTCCCAGCAGCACTCTTCACCTTATATCACTGCAGGTGACACAGGTATGAGCGAGTTCACTGCTCAAGACCTTGAAGTGCTGCTCAGCGGCCTGGATGGTGATGTGGAGAGGAATGGGCACTCAGGACAAAACAGAGGAGTGGGTGTCGGATCAAGTCTGGATCAACAAGATTACATAGGCCAGGTAAGAACCAACCAAATGTGAGGCTCACCTACCTTCACTCTTAAACATAAAGGTTCTTCATTGTCACCTGTGGTTCCATGAAGAACCTTTAACATCAATGGAAGCTTTCCATTGCACAAAAGTTTCTTTATAGTAGAAAAGGTTCTTTCATTTTTGAAAATGTTCTTGACACAAAAGAAAAATGATTCTTTTAAGGGCTGATCACTGAATGAGTCTTTGAGGAACCCAAAATGATTATCCTATGGCCTCACTGCAGAAATCCTCTTTTGGAAGAGCATTGTTACTAGCTGGATCTTATAGTACTTTGATGTTTATACATTTGATGTGTGATAAAATCAGTATTTGTAATAAAACCTTGTTGTATATGGACAGTCATCAAAATGATTAGGGCTGGTTATCGGTACACATTTCCCCAATTGTAAGTCGCTTTGGATAAAAGCGTCTGCAAAATGACTAAATGTAAATGTAAATGTAAAATTTCCAGATTCCAATTCACAAGGTCTTGATTCAATTCGTATCCATTTGGATATATTGAAGTTACAGTGAACGTTTTGCTTATATGTAAGAAATGTTCTCTCAACTAATGTGGTTAAATAAATAGGAAACCGTCTAACATGGTACATTATGACCAAATTCATTTTAAATTGTAAGGTAGTAAGACCCAAATTATAAAATTGCTGCTTATTAACAAATATAAGAGTCAATATATCAGTTTAAAACACAATTTAAATAGCTTTACTTTTGTAAAACTAACAATTTATATACAAATATAAATGTATGTGTAGATTCATTATAAGGACCAGCTGAAAAGAGTAATTTGTTCATTATTTGTACTACACTGGTTGCACTGTATGAATTTGGTTAATTAAAAGAACCAGTTCACTAGTTCACTGTACAGTATGTTATTGTTTACAGCCCATTCAGTTCAAGTCTTCTGCTGTGAGGCTGGAAAATCAGTGCTGGAAAAATCTTGGGATTTAATAATTAAGATGATTCTAATGAATTTTAGAATTGATCTAACAAATTGACCTTACAAATTGTTCTAATAATACAAAAATCATCTGTCTGATCAGTTTCAGAATGGAAGCCACACAAAGTATGCGATGGAGAGTAACACGACACATCTGGCACAGCATCCCGACCAGCATCAGAACGACAGCAGACCTCATCCAAACCTGTCTTTAGGAGGATACTTGTGACTGATCAGCTGGCAATCATGAAGAAATAGAGCAAAAACACTTGGTGGAACTTCATTCATACCTATGAGAGGTTGGGATGATCAGTGGCTGTGGTCATACAAACCCATAATGGCTGGGCCAGAAAAGAGCACCAGCAGAGTACAGGATGAGGAGGAGGAAGCAGAAATTGGGGTGAAGGAAAGACTGAAAATGGACAAAGTAAGGCACAAATGTCCTGTGGCTAAGCATGACGTCTAAGATGAATGAAGAACCAGCCTGTTTTTATCAGTTAGATATTAGAATCATTCATCAGTGGCTTCCCTCTTATATGAACAGTGCTGTCACAGTACTTTGATAAATCTCTCTTTAAATGTCTCTCATGAGATGTTGCAAATCTATTGGCCTGTCAAAAGCATGTCCCAAAGCAATATATACAGTGTGCACTAACTGTAAATAGCCTTCAGCAAATGCAGCAAATATGCAGCAACGTTTATAAAGTAGTACAATATAGCTATCTAATTTGCAGCTCTTCACATGCTAGCTTGTTTACTCTGTAAAATGAAGTCAAAGGCCAAATATTGTATAGTGTATGATTTATTTGGGTGATTTACTCAACGCTGTGACTTCCTGTTAGCAGTATTTTCAGTTGAGCTGAGGATTTTTCAACATTTTGTGTTTTTTTTTTTATTATAATAATTGAAATCATCAAGGTTTTTTTCTTAGTATAGCATTTATTAATGATTAGGAGTACTGATGTGTAATCAGGGTGATCGGGAAACTGTGTGGGTCTCCCTAGACTGTCATTTGTATAGTATTTTATCATTTTCTGATCATTTATTCTTTGAGGGAAGCTATTGAAGACAATCAGACATATGTAGCACTTATGAACAGATGTTTTGATGAATTCAGCTGTTTAGCTTCACAGGAGACACAGACTTTGACCAAACTGAAAATCAAAGAATGTTTGGCTTTCTACAAAAATGCTGTATTCATAAAGCACTATTGTTGAACAAGCAGTTGAGGTATTTTGATGGATGACCAAACTTGAAAGACCAAGACTTGGAAAATGATTAATGCTTCTGAAAAAAAGGGGTCAGTACGAGTTTTTAAGACTGTGCATATTTGATACAAAAAAAATAGTCGATTTAAAATATAAATAGTTTTAAAATGTCACTTATTCCTATGATGTCAATGTTGAATTTTCAGTGGTCATTACTCCAGTTTTCAGTGTCCCATGATCCTTCAGAAATCATTCTAATATGCTGATTTGTTGCGCAAAATACATTTCTTATCTTTATTAATCTTGAAAATAGTTGTGCTGCTAAATATTTTTGTGGAAACCATAATGCATTTTTTTCAGCATTCTTTGAATATATAGTTCAAATAAACTGCATTTTGCTTGAAATAGAAGTCTCTCACATTACATTGTAAATGTCTTCACTTCAGCTTCTCTGACCAACTCGAATGAGTATGAATGTGGCATCCTGGAAAGATTTTGAGATGTATGATTTTTATGATTATTCGGACATGTTTGTCTGTTTGAGACGTTTCTTGTTGTTTGTCTCCTCTCTGATGGTGAAATACCGCCCTCTGCTGGTTGAAAAAGTATTTACAGCGTTGGTGATTTGGTGGGTTACTTAATGAAAATTAAAATACAAATGTGTTTATTATATTTTTATATAAAAACCAATTGGTATTGGTATCCAAATGTGGTTATATGGTTAAATATGATTATAGAGCTATGATTTAAGATGTGTGGCACTTAAAAGTCATGTGCGGTAGGCTACTAATAATGGAATATTTTTCAATATTTTGTTTTCAGACTTTTTATACTCTTGTTCTTAGAAGGCTTTTTTTAATGTGATATATTTACATGTATTAAGTACAATGTTTGTTGGTTTGTTGTTATATGTTACTTCTTGTAGGTTTGGTGTTTCATGAATTGTTTCATTTTTCATAAATGTTTTACTGTTTAAATTATGCAAAACACCTATGTAGCTTTAAGGTATGTGCCTATGTAGAAACCCGACTTGCTAAATTTTTCTTTCTACTTGAAAATTATTTTAAGCCAATGTCTATTCATGAATGACAGGTTAATGGTCTGTCATAGCAGCTGAGACTGCGGCTGACTAATGTGATGGATATTTCAATATATATATATAGAGTACGGTGACAGTTAAAATTTATTCCTCCCCCCCCCCTTGTGTTAGGAGGGGAAATATATCTAATAAAAAGAAAGAAAAAAAAAGAAAAAGTTTTGTCAGTCAGGGTTATGTTTAGTTTTACAGCTAATGGTGTCATAGTTTTGGGGACCGGCCCATTCAGAGCAGGATAATCCCTATGGATTGGGCTCCATAATCCCCATAAGACCCCGCTAACACCAGATGGAATTTGCCTTCAGCAGGGCTGGAGGTTCCCACAAACTGAATTAGTAGACGGCCAGCACAGGGAGGGTAGAGGGAGGCCGGAGGACACAGGGCAGGTCAAGCCCACTCCGCCCCTGCACTGCCTCTGTATTCACTCCTGTTTGAATCCTGCTGACCTCTGAACTTTATACTTCCTGTCAGGTTTATGCTTCATTGTGGCGGTGAATGTGTGATCACCATCATCAGTGTCTTTCTCTGTCTAAAACAAAAGGGTCTTGCTTCGACAATACACAACAGGCAGCTCTTTTGCATTACGTCTTTTTATACGGCCATGACATTTTATTTGGCTCATTATAGTTGGAACTACAATTGTGAGCTTTACAACATTTTTGTTTTACAACATTTCTACATACAGCCACTTATTGTAAGTATATTGTACAGCAAAGAAGCCATAATCTCACAACACCACCAACCAAATCGACCAAATTTCCATTCAAATCGATGTTTAACATAATTATTTTGATAATGTTAATTATTCTGTATGTTACATTATATACACTACCAGTCAAAAGTTTGGATACATTTAAATATATTTATGCAAACATTGTAAAAAATATTTTTTAATTTTTTAAAAATAGCAACACTGCCATTTCTGTCTTTTTTTTTCTTCTTTTTTTTGCGTTTTCAGAGTTTATTCATCAGTATTTAAATTCAAATCACTAATTAAATTCAAAGTGGTTAAGAAGAATAAAATGATCACATGATGATGCTTCCATGTGGTTAAGAACAAATTGTCAAACAATTAATTTATCACCAGTTTGATTTTACTTGATTTGATTTTTAATGAATCTAGGTTGGATTTTTTTTAGTTTATGCATCAGCTTTAAAAAAAAAAATCTAAAATTGACCTAAAAATCTAAAAAATTATTTTAAAAAAATTATATATTTTTTTAAATGATTTATAATAGATAGATTTTTTTTGTACATTTTTAAAATCAAAACATAATACAAAATTAAATCTTACTGTGTCCAAATATTTAGTAGCTCCTGCAATACAGTTTAAGATGCATCCCAGGATGCACCTCATGGAGAATGTGCATACTGTAGCTTTAATCTAGTCAAAGGGTGGCTACTATGAAGAAACAAAAAAACTATAATTCCCCCTCCAGCTGCTGGACATGGAAGAAAGGAGGAGATGAGAGGAGAAGAAAAGATATAAACACCAAGAAGAGGAAGACGGAAAATCAAATGAGGAAAGGACACATGGTTCAAACAACACATTCTACGGAGGACCACTGGGCTTCCAATTTGCTCCTAACAAGCATTCAGGCAGCATGACGTGAAACGTGACATCTCGCTGGAGAAGCTCAGGAGAAGGGTGACCCTCTTCTGCAGCCGTCAGTACTAGATGGACAGAAGCTGTAAAGCAGGCGGAGACAGAGAGGAATGCGTTTGAAGTGACATGTAAAAATGTGAAGCCCCCGACAGTTTTAAAAATAGCAACACTGCCATTTCTGTCTTTTTTTTTCTTCTTTTTTTTGCGTTTTCAGAGTTTATTCATCAGTATTTAAATTCAAATCACTAATTAAATTCAAAGTGGTTAAGAAGAATAAAATGATCACATGATGATGCTTCCATGTGGTGTCAAACAATTAATTTATCACCAGTTTGATTTTACTTGATTTGATTTTTAATGAATCTAGGTTGGATTTTTTTTAGTTTATGCATCAGCTTTAAAAAAAAAATCTAAAATTGACCTAAAAATCTAAAAAATTATTTAAAAAAAATTATATATTTTTTTAAATGATTTATAATAGATAGATTTTTTTTGTACATTTTTAAAATCAAAACATAATACAAAATTAAATCTTACTGTGTCCAAATATTTAGTAGCTCCTGCAATACAGTTTAAGATGCATCCCAGGATGCACCTCATGGAGAATGTGCATACTGTAGCTTTAATCTAGTCAAAGGGTGGCTACTATGAAGAAACAAAAAAACTATAATTCCCATACTTACGTAATTCTTAAGCTTACATTGGTTATTTTATAGTTTTGAGAACTTTACTATCACTTTAAAATGTGGAAAATAGCAAAAATAAAGGTGTGTCCAAACTGCATATTCAATATTTGTGCAATAAAGAACGCTATGCACATTTATTTATTGTGAGCAAATTACTATTGTCTCAGCAGTGTGGTTTAAGACAGATCTGAGAAAGGATGGGGGACTCTGGGTCAAGGGCTCAGCTTGGCTTCTGGGAGACTCCCAGGCCGTCAGCATGAGGAATAGCAAACAGCTGGTTAGAGGAGATCACACACACACACACACACACACACACACACACACACACAGGTCCTCCAGCTGCTGGACATGGAAGAAAGGAGGAGATGAGAGGAGAAGAAAAGATATAAACACCAAGAAGAGGAAGACGGAAAATCAAATGAGGAAAGGACACATGGTTCAAACGACAC
>NW_015539887.1:1221336-1228747 GCF_001515605.1 Sinocyclocheilus anshuiensis
TGAGGAAAGGACACATGGTTCAAACAACACATTCTACGGAGGACCACTGGGCTTCCAATTTGCTCCTAACAAGCATTCAGGCAGCATGACGTGAAACGTGACATCTCGCTGGAGAAGCTCAGGAGAAGGGTGACCCTCTTCTGCAGCCGTCAGTACTAGATGGACAGAAGCTGTAAAGCAGGCGGAGACAGAGAGGAATGCGTTTGAAGTGACATGTAAAAATGTGAAGCCCCCGACAGCTGTGGATTTATGACGATGACAAATCTGTACATAATCGGTGCTAATCGCAAACCCCTCCCACCCACCCCACCATCCTCAGGAGGGATGAAAGGGTCCCTGTCCTACTGCGTTCCCATCAGACATCAATGACAGACGGTGAAGGAGTGGGAAAGACCTCGGTGTTATGGGGCATAACTGATCATTCATGTCTTCAAAGTCAAACTGGCTGTAGACTCTGAAATAGACCTGAAGTTTTACTGGCTATAGTGTTCAGTTATTGCGATTTGAACAGTAGGTGGCAGTCTTCCTCTTCCTCAAATTGTAGTGAAAGCCAAAACAGCAGGTGCTTAATGTGCAGAATGAATTTCCCACTAAATCATAAGCAGACATAATAAACATTTAGTTCAGCCAATATACTGTGGCTCCAAAAATTATTTGGACTCACAAATCAAAATGAATGAATGTCACAGCATTAAATAACAAAATATCAAACCATGGAATTAAAGGGATAGCTCTTTATCATTTCAATTATGATTTTCCAAAGTTATAATTTTACATATTTTACTATGGAAGTCAATGGCCACCGTCAACTGTTTAGTAACCAGCATTCTTCAAAATATCTTCTTTTGTGTTCAACAGAAGAAAGAAACGTAAACAGGTTTGGAACAAGTGGAGGGTGAGTAAACGATGACAGAATTTTCATTTTTGGGTCAACTATCCCTTTAATCACTAAAAAAAAAACAAAAAAAAAAACAGCATTTTTTTTTTTTCATTTTAAATAATAATGGGGGATTGTAATTCATGCATAGATAGATAGATACTGTAGATAAATAAATACATTTAATTTGCCTTCTTCCAAATTGGGGCAGAATATTGTATAATTTGAAAAAATGATTATTCGTTGGACAAACTGATTCACTAGAATGAATCAGACTTTTAAGTCTAAACATGAAAGAGAACCTTTCAGGACGAACTGATTTACTTGAATGAATCAGACTTTCGTTGAGCTAATTTGTAACAATTCCATAAATTAGATCTACATTGAAAACGCCTTCAGTAGACATTGTAGGCCATTTGAGGAGAATAATATGTGACTGTATTGCTATCATGATATCATTTCAGTTGAGACTGTGTATATTTCATAGAATTAGACTCATTCACAAGTGTCTCTTGGAGTGGGATTCTGTTATTTTATTTGAGTGTCATCAGTCAATTATTGAAATTTATTACCCCACCATCCTCAGGAGGGATGAAAGGGTCCCTGTCCTACTGCGTTCCCATCAGACATCAATGACAGACGGTGAAGGAGTGGGAAAGACCTCGGTGTTATGGGGCATAACTGATCATTCATGTCTTCAAAGTCAAACTGGCTGTAGACTCTGAAATAGACCTGAAGTTTTACTGGCTATAGTGTTCAGTTATTGCGATTTGAACAGTAGGTGGCAGTCTTCCTCTTCCTCAAATTGTAGTGAAAGCCAAAACAGCAGGTGCTTAATGTGCAGAATGAATTTCCCACTAAATCATAAGCAGACATAATAAACATTTAGTTCAGCCAATATACTGTGGCTCCAAAAATTATTTGGACTCACAAATCAAAATGAATGAATGTCACAGCATTAAATAACAAAATATCAAACCATGGAATTAAAGGGATAGCTCTTTATCATTTCAATTATGATTTTCCAAAGTTATAATTTTACATATTTTACTATGGAAGTCAATGGCCACCGTCAACTGTTTAGTAACCAGCATTCTTCAAAATATCTTCTTTTGTGTTCAACAGAAGAAAGAAACGTAAACAGGTTTGGAACAAGTGGAGGGTGAGTAAACGATGACAGAATTTTCATTTTTGGGTCAACTATCCCTTTAATCACTAAAAAAAAAAACAAAAAAAAAAACAGCATTTTTTTTTTTTCATTTTAAATAATAATGGGGGATTGTAATTCATGCATAGATAGATAGATACTGTAGATAAATAAATACATTTAATTTGCCTTCTTCCAAATTGGGGCAGAATATTGTATAATTTGAAAAAATGATTATTCGTTGGACAAACTGATTCACTAGAATGAATCAGACTTTTAAGTCTAAACATGAAAGAGAACCTTTCAGGACGAACTGATTTACTTGAATGAATCAGACTTTCGTTGAGCTAATTTGTAACAATTCCATAAATTAGATCTACATTGAAAACGCCTTCAGTAGACATTGTAGGCCATTTGAGGAGAATAATATGTGACTGTATTGCTATCATGATATCATTTCAGTTGAGACTGTGTATATTTCATAGAATTAGACTCATTCACAAGTGTCTCTTGGAGTGGGATTCTGTTATTTTATTTGAGTGTCATCAGTCAATTATTGAAATTTATTATTTGTCAACATACATAAATTTACACAGAATTTCATTTAGCATTTTATATCAGTGACACCTTTTATACATAAAAGAAACATCATATCAGATGTATTTGACATATTCTGCAAAAAATCTTGTTTCAGGGGGTCTTCTTACCTCAGTGCGGCAAGATGGCCCTTTTTTATTCTAAATTAGAAAGGTTTTCAATTATTTCAATTAATAATACAGTGGATGATGCATCATTATCTTGTACATGCTAAACCAATCTCTAAATATGTTACAGTTTATTGGAGACGCCCCCATCTTTATGAAGTAGGCAATAGATGTACAACAAAATCAAATGATACAAGGTAACACTTCACCTTCTTCGTTGGAGAACAGTCTCATGTCAAAAAAGTTCCTTAAAAAGACCTGCACATACTTTCAAGAAACAATCTAAAAGACGACCAGCTAAGCCTTTCTCTCTTCCTTTGCCTCATGTTCCAGAATGTTTTTGAGGCCGCAGCTAGGGGACGTTTAGTCTCCATCAGACGCAATACAGAGCCAGGATAAACACCACTGTGGCAGCCGTACACCTGCACAAACCGGCTCTCTCTCCCCCTCATACTGCAGCACAATAAACTACATCATCCAGCACAGAAAAACTCCCTACTGTTTCTCTTCATCCTCAGACAAAAGCAGGGAGAGAAGATGGTAGGTAAAATGTGTAGATGGATCCTGGGGGACTTAGGATTTTTGTTTATGTGCAAGGCCTGCAAACAAATGTGGCGATGGATTTACAGTGGTAGCGGAGGGAAACTCTCAGCTTGAGAAAATGTAGTGTCGTGTTGACATGCAGTGCTCCTGGCTGGAGACCAGCGCTTGAGGTTACACACCAGAATAAATCTAACGCAGACATTAATTGGACACCTGTACGAGATACACAAGGCCAGAAATTCAGTCAAGCAAGGCGGTAAGAACGTAAAACATGTTTTGGAAAGAAGAACAGAGAACAGTGCAAATGGAGAAGCAAGCTCAAAAAAACACCGCTCTATAATTTTACAAGATGCTCCTGTATGAAAATAACTCAACCATATGCTGTTATTTTGAGGTCATTGTATGCAATAAACTCAGGACACTGTGATGATCTATTCTGAGCATGAATCTGTTGTGTATTTAAATACATTAACCTGCTTATCATGAGTGACTAAAAGGCGAGTAACTAAAAATAGTGCCTCTTCTAATTTAACACAGTTTTACCATTAGCTGTTTTCCATTTTCCCTCATAGATATGCATACATAGAAACCACATTAGCCCACTCCAGACACTTGGGATGGTTAACGTGTCGTCACTCACAGTAAAAAACAATGATTTTTCCAAGATGCTGCAACATTCTGCAGCTTCTGCGGAGCAACTAAATGTGAAGTAAATGTGACCACACCTTCAGTGTTGTAAAGTCTGATTAATTCTAGTGAAAAGCATCATATAAACAAACAGATTCAAAATACATTTCACAGATTTAAGTTCATATATACAATGTTTTTAAGTTGGCTATGTAAATTTAGGGTGTGGTCGATACTGTTTGATACTGTAATTGAATGAATTTATTCAAAAACCTTTTTTATACCTACAAAAATATGGCTCTGAATAAAATATGAAATTAACCATTAAATAACTACAATGTATTTAGCTACTTTTTGTTTGTAACGTGTCCTGTGATAACTATATTATAATGCTTATAATACAGCCAATCACATCTCTGAATAAAGTTTTAGTAGAAGAGAGCTATTTATGTTGGATCTGGGAATATTACATTAAAAACCTTACGTATATTGACATGAAAAGCATTAGAAGCGAATTAAATTTGTGATGAGATGGGAAAGTAGTAGATTGAAAAAATCTCACACTCTCTGTCCCCAGATCAACATAGTCTCACTTTTACTCAAGTGTTTGGATGATAATTAATCATGGTTCAGCAGTTCTGACAGAATGTGTGATGAAAGTCAAGAAATTACTGGTGACTAAAAAAAATCACAGGGACAGCTCAGTGGGAAGGTTGACTAAATCAGGTGAGACATGGCTAAAAAATTCCCCCGGGTAGAGTATTTTAATACCGCTAATATATACATAGTCAAAAGGTCTGTGGTTCTGTTGGCTCTCATTAAATGTAACATTTTCTGTACAATGTGTAGCGTTCCCGACACAGAGCAGCTTCTGCCTGATGAAACCCAGCAGGTGTATAATTCTCAAGTCAGATGGCTTGAGGGGGCAGTGTCATCGCCATACTGCCAACTAAAGTCCTCGTGAACCCAGGATCATTCTCACCACAGATATGTGTGAGTTGGAAATGTAAGAACAACATATTCCAGTTGGCAACTCTAATGACTCTTTCTTACAATTATGTGTCAGAACTCAGAACGTCTGAACTGACAGCGCAAGTGCTATTTATATCAACACAAGTGGTTAATGTAGACAGGGAAGTATTATGGGAATTATTGTTTTATGTAAAACTGCATGAAGATTCTTTGGAACATATTTTGTGTTCCACAGAAGAAGAAAAAAGGATTTTGGAAATTGGAATAAATGTTGACCGAATTTTCATTCTTGGGTATTCCTTACTGTTACTTTAAGTGAGAACTGAAAGCTTCGTGAACCCAGGATCATTGTCACCACAGATTTGTGTGAGTTGGAAATGTAAGAACAACATATTCCAGTTGGCAACTCTAATGACTCTTTCTTACAATTATGTGTCAGAACTCAGAACGTCTGAACTGACAGCGCAAGTGCTATTTATATCAACACAAGTGGTTAATGTAGACAGGGAAGTATTATGGGAATTATTGTTTTATGTAAAACTGCATGAAGATTCTTTGGAACATATTTTGTGTTCCACAGAAGAAGAAAAAAGGATTTTGGAAATTGGAATAAATGTTGACCGAATTTTCATTCTTGGGTATTCCTTACTGTTACTTTAAGTGAGAACTGAAAGCTTTCGGAGTAGCGACAATGTACTTTTTCACTTCATAACAATGCTGAGATTCACACACTGGTTCAAACTGTGCATTACAGATGCGAAAGAAATGATAAATAATAATGGTTTCTGTGAAGGCACTAAGCCGTTTTAATATTCAGACCAACAGCATTATCTCAAGTGTGATGTAGAAGTTAACATTGAATCCCTTAAATTTTAGATATAAAATTGGCTCCATCGAAATGGGCTACTTTTATACTGTTGCCGCAGGTTTTTTTTTTTTTTGTGATCTCCCGCACTCCCCTTTCCACAGAAGAAGAAAAAAGGATTTGGAAATTGAGGGGGAATAAATGTTGACCGAATTTTCATTCTTGGGTATTCCTTACTGTTACTTTAAGTGAGAACTGAAAGCTTTCGGAGTAGCGACAATGTACTTTTTCACTTCATAACAATGCTGAGATTCACACACTGGTTCAAACTGTGCATTACAGATGCGAAAGAAATGATAAATAATAATGGTTTCTGTGAAGGCACTAAGCCGTTTTAATATTCAGACCAACAGCATTATCTCAAGTGTGATGTAGAAGTTAACATTGAATCCCTTAAATTTTAGATATAAAATTGGCTCCATCGAAATGGGCTACTTTTATACTGTTGCCGCAGGTTTTTTTTTTTTTTTGGATCTCCCGCACTCCCCCTGGAACGTTTAAATGGAGGTGGACCTGGAAGGAGACCCCAGAAGGAAGGCAAAACCATAGAAAAAACACGATTGGGCTAGTTTGGGGCTAATTTTGATTAGGAATTGGGCTAGTTTTGTTTTGCAGACCTGGCAACCCTACTGTCAATGAAAACTGAAAAGCCAAATCATCCATTGCTAGGGTTGGGTATCGTTTTATATTTGATCGATTCCGATTCTGCTTATCGATTCCGATTCTTATCGATTCCTAGTTTCGATTCCAATAAGATAAAAAATCCAATATAAAAAAATTTAAGTCTATAATGCGAACGCAGGAATCGTTAAGCAGAATCGAAATGAACGCGTCTTATCAAATACCCGGTTCTTGGAAATTTGGAACCGGTTCTAAAATGGAACCGGTTTTTGATACCCAACCCTATCCATTGCACATCTAAGAGCAACAGTGGCATCAGTGTATTAAGCAAACCGCTTGAGTAAATGATTCAATGACTCATAATTTATCGCCACCTACTGGTTTAATGGTTTAAAGGAGTCATGAACTGCCTTTGTTTTTTATTTTGTACTGTTCTCTGAGGTCCACTTATAATGTTATCAAGATTTTTACATAAAAAACATAATTTATAAGTAATAGGCAATTGTCTGTCCTGTTTTGGACCCCCCTCTTAATAACATTCTGTTTGAATAGGCGTGGTGGATTGTAGACTCAGAAGTAAACACCCACTGCTATGATTGGCTAACAGTTGTGTATGTTTGACAGCCTGCATCCTACACAGATGGACACTGCTGTGTTTCACACTCTTAAAAATAAAGGTGCTTAAAAGGTTCTTCACAGCAATGCCGTAGAAGAACCATTTTTGGTTCCACAAAGAAATATTCAGTAAAAGGTTCTTTAAAGAACCATCTCTTTCTTACCTTTTTATAATCTGAAGAACCTTCTTTAATGAAAGGATGACCTTAAAGGGATAGTTCACCCAAAAATGAAAATTTGATGTTTATCTGCTTACCCCCAGGGCATCCAAGATGTAGGTGACTTTGTTTCTTCAGTAGAACACAAATTATGATTTTTAAGTCCAACCGTTGCAGTCTATCAGTCGTATAATGCATGGCAATTGGCAATGGTTCTATGAGAGTAAAAAAAACATGCACAGACAAATCCAAATTAAACCCTGCGGCTCGTGACTCGTGACG
>NW_015539887.1:1228897-1229215 GCF_001515605.1 Sinocyclocheilus anshuiensis
TGAGGTGTGTACGCGCTCTGGCGTAGTTTACGCAAGTGCCGGAAGTGACGGAAGTGATGTATACGTCACTCATTGTTTACACAGTGCACAGTCATTGTAGGTACGACGGCTAATCAAACTAATCAAAATTTGCGCTTATCCGGATTGTTCAAACCGACTTAAAACTAAAAAATCACGTTCTCTCGCGCGAACTTATTCGGGAGTGGTGACTTTCCACGTATTCCCAACTTCTGAGCCTGCTCTCCTGAAGTTATGGTTGATTGCTCTTCGGCTGGATATCAACACACACATTAACGTAAACTACGCCAGAGTGCGTAC
>NW_015539887.1:1230873-1236653 GCF_001515605.1 Sinocyclocheilus anshuiensis
CGGCATCCGGTGCGTGAGGTGTGTACGCGCTCTGGCGTAGTTTACGTTAATGGGTGTGTTGATATCCAGCTGAAGAGCAATCAACCATAACTTCAGGCGAGCAGGCTCAGAAGTTGGGAATACGTGGAAAGTCACCACTCCCGAATGAGTTCGCGCGAGAGAACGTAATCTTTTAGTTTTAAGTCGGTTTGAACAATCCAGATATGCGCAAGTAAGTACCATTTTGATTAGCCGTCGTACCTACAATGTTTGTGCACTGTGTAAACAATGAGTGACATACGCATGAGAGATCACTTCCGGCGCTTGCGTAAACTACGCCAGAGCGCGTACACACCTCACGCACCGGATGCCGTGCGCGCGCCCAAAGACAGTTGGACATAGTGGTGTATTCGAGGTAAAAAATGATATAAATACTGTTCGGTTTCTGGCACAAACCGATCGTTTCGTGTCTTAGGGCATCAATGTGTCGCCACGAGCCACAGGGTTTAATTTGGATTTGTCTGTGCATGTTTTTTTTACTCTCATAGATTTTGTTACCATTGCCATGCATTATACGACTGATAGACTGCAACGGTTGGAGTTAAAAATCATCATATGTGTTCTACTGAAGAAACAAAGTCACCTACATCTTGGATGCCCTGGGGGTAAGCAGATAAACATAAAATTTTCATTTTTGGGTGAACTATCCCTTTAAGAACGCATAAACACTCAGTATATATCAAATGATCTGTAATAACAGACAAAGCAATAATAGTGATCACGTAATGAAAACTTGCGTGGTGTGACATCAGACCAATATAGTCGGCACAGCATCGTCTTTTAGTTTCCATCTTTCTTAAAATCCTGTGTCGAATTGTGCCTTGTTCGTAAACAAATCCGTGGTAAAATGAAATGAACAAAGGACCAAGTTCTTACTGACGTGGTCTGGAACTTCATTCAAAAATAAAGTTCATCAAATAAAGTTTATCGTTTGGTTACTGCGTAGACCTGTATTTGCTGCTCTTGTCATTTACCTACTATGTGCGTGAATCCGTGGGCGGGGCTAAACAGGCATTGATCTTCTTCTGCGGAGGCGGTTTAGCCACACTATTATGTCATAAAGTGGCGCATTCCAAAACCTGTCATTTTGGCAGATTGGCTTCAATATTACCTGTTTTTAGACTAACGAGAAAGTTTGAAGTTCTGAAACTTACAGAATGTTTTCATAGCACAATGACCTCTTATATATGTCAAAAGATCAAGGGAATTTTTATTTCTCACTTCGTGACCCCTTTAAATTGCAGAAATCACTAATCACCACTATGCCTCTATCACTAATGCATAGACAGTCTGGAACACACAAACCTGATTTATAATAACTTTAATAAACCTTTAAAGACAGACCTTTGAAATAATTGTGTTTAACAGTGCAATAACTGGTGAAAAACTACATTACCCATGATTCCACAAAAATCTCCACCAATCAGAGATCTCCCTAAAGGAGATAAAATTTTGAAATGATGTGATTCACCTTGTAGCTGGTTGGTTTAACGAAGACTCTTTAATGAAAACTTATGGGAAAAAGGAGTGGGAAAAATACTTACAGAACAAAAGACTCTGATAAGGCAGGTACTGTTGTACTCCATATTAGCACTCTTGGAAGCCACTACAAGGCCTGGAACTAACTGTTATATTATGCTTTTTATTACACAGGTGTTTTAGGAGGTGTTACCGAAATATGTTGTAGTGTTGAAACCATGAGTTTTCTGACAGTAACGTGGGACTGTGAATGTGCTGTAATGTGTGACAGTAAGTGAGAGGCATCCAGTGACTCACATCACCTTCTGTGTTTCAATCCTTTCAAACCGCTGAGATGGGGAAAGGGGAATTGTAAGAGCGTGACTTTTTCATATCCTCAGATAATTTTCAGAGACCTTAAAACTTCAGATGGCCCTCAGACACCACTTCCTTCCATTCTGACAGGAATTACTCAGTGTATGAGTGTGTATGAATGAGGTATGTGTGCTTGAATGATCTCAGATTCATATTGCAACAGAGAAGTGATTTCATCATGAAGATCAAGAGTGGTAAGTGCACCATAAACTTGATAACGGACAAATGGGAGCATTATGAAAATACGAAAGTCTTAGCATTATCATAAAATTAAAGATACAAGCTAGACAGATTATATAGTAGAGTGTATTACTGTAGATTTTAAAGTAACACTGACGCATGAATCACTGATTTTTTTTCTCTGTTCCACAGTAAACATGATTTTCTCCCAAAATGTTTTTGTAATGACAGGCTTAGGCGAAGGCTATAAAGACTACATGGTACACAGATTCTATGGGGCTTCAGGATGGGGCAGAAGATATCACACCTTCCCCTTTAAAACTCCAACCAGGCCAGGCCGCTCAGTCTGGGGCTACGGTGAGTGGAATCATATTATATGTCTCTCTGATATGCGATGAGTTTTTGTGTGAGTTATGAAACTTATGAGACATTATGACAGACAAATCACTTACTCAGCAAAACTAGACAATGCATTCTCTCTATCTGTGTTCAACAGTAAAAATGACTAAGGCTCAGGGGGAAAATACTTCATTTAAAATCTGCAAAAAATGCCAAAATAATGAATTAATGCTGTATCTAACATTTGGTAACATTAAGTAACATTTGATATATTCTGAAATATATAGTATTAGTATGAGGTTAGTGTCTCAGAGGCACTTCTTTTGCTGCTGTTGCATATGTAGATAATTAACAGAGCGTTTATTGTATTGTGACATCTTGTGCATTACTTACAGCTAATTTTATATTTATTATTCAGTTGATGTTACAAGTAAAACCCTAATAGTGAGAGTTAATGGCAATTACTTAAAATTAAATTTAAATATTTGACATATGGATGAGACTCTGTGTTTTATGTTTATTTGACTATTTATTTAATCATTTTTAAACAAAGTAATACTTTTATTCAGCAAGTATGGATTAAATTGATCGAAAGTGACAGTAAAGAAATGTCCAAATGTTACAAACGGTTTCCAATTCCATTTCCATAAATGCTTTTCTGTTGAACTTTCTTATTCATCAAAGAATATAAGGGGGGGAAATCACAGTTTGCATAAAAATATTAAGCAACAGTGATGTGACACTAAGGACTGGAGTAATGGCTGCTGAAATGTATATTAAAAAGGGATTAGGGTTCATAATAATAGTGTAATAGTAATATTGTGTAGTAATAATAGGTTACGTCATAACTGTTGCAAAAGCAGCTCTTTTGTGTTGTAATAATTTCACAAAATTAATTTGAATGCATTTTTGACCAAATAAAATGCAGCCTTGATGAGCATAAGACACTTCTTTTATCAAGTTCTTTATCAAAAAACTGATCAACTCCAGACTTTTGAACAGTAGTATACATATACAACAATGCTCTTTTTTCCAAACTTGTATATCTTCTTGATTCTTCATTGTGAAGTACTGGAGTGTGGGCAGGGACTTGTTAGCTGTTTTTGTGAGAGAGAAACTTCGATGGGGAAGTGTAATGCGCCTGAAAGAGGAAACGCTGAAAGCTTCACACATAATTTGTCGGTTTCTCAGAAATGGAAGAAAGGCACGTGTAGTAGGCCTGCTCTTACTAAACAGCCTGATCATATGAAAGACATATTCACCTCATCAACGCTTTACATACAGAAGCGTGTACGTTGAAGTACATATTCCCTTGTCAAACCAACTTAGGATATAATGAACCCTGACAATGAGAGCAGCGTGAGTCGATTTCACACTCGTGGTCGGGTATGGATCGTGAATCATAGTGCCCCCATAATGATGAGCTTACATACGTACCAGTGATCTAATCTTAGATTGAATCCATTTGGAGATCAATCAATAAGAGTGCATACAGGGGTGGAGCTGAGCTGAATGAGAGCTATTGTGCTCTATATTGGGAGCCATTTCAGGCTTGACGCAGAACATGGTCTCTAAGCAACAGCATCAGATTTTAAAGTAACAGAGCTGTCTATATTTCCATAGCGGTAGGTAAACAACTTACCTGCATTCACCAGCACACATCCCTGAATGCACAATACACAGAATAGATTTTTGGAGAGTCTTTTGGCATGGACTCGCTTTGGTTGTATGGTTAAATATGCACTTGGGATTGAAAGAAGCCCTTAGAAACATGTTGATGGTCGGTGCAATCTCAATCTACAGAATTGCCTGTGGAGTGGCTGGATTGGTGAATTAAACTGTGGCCAATGAGTTTTGCCACCTGCTGGTACAAGATTAAAAAATTAGTCTGCAACAACGTGTACAATGTACTGCATCTTTCGTTTCTATCAAGGCTGCTATTTATAAGTCTCGTTGATGTGAAAAGATACACTTGTCTGTATGTGTTTGAGATAGAAAATGTGTGCAAAAATGTGTGATAATTCTGTGCAAATGCATCTGTGGTTTGCTTCATCTCTCAGCAGCAGTGGCCCTTCACACGTGTCATGCTCATCTCTGTGCTGCTGCTGTGTGCTGGCAGAATGGAGACGAGCCCAAATGACAGTCACACAGCTATTTGTCTGCTTACTCCAACCTTTATGGAAATGTCCTAAACTTATGTCCCTGCATGGGGTTGATTTGCAGATTTAAATATAACAGATTTTCTTTTTTCTTTTTGATATATGAAGGTCACATTAAAAATGTCTTGAAAACTTTTTCCTGTGCCTTTTATTCGTTAGATTATTTATTTATTAAATTTTTTTGCTTTTATTTTTATTTATAAAATTAACATTAGTTTAAAATATTACTATGTATATTATAAAATAATTCTAAAAATACATGTAAAATATAACATTATTTTTACTTTTATCTTACTTTTATAACAATCCATCATAAAAATATGTATTACATTTTTATTAATCCAAACAGTGGAAATTAATATTTCAGTATTTATTGTGTGAAAATTACTTGTGTGCATTTTTACACAAATTATAACTCTACAAGTTGCATTTAGATTTACATTTAGTCATTTAGCAGACGCTTTTATCCAAAGCGACTTACAAATGAGGACAATAGAAGCAATCAAAACCAACAAAAGAGCAATAATATGTAAGTGCTGTGACAAGTCTCGGTTAGCCTATAGCAGTACAAGTAGCAAGGTATATATATATATATATATAGAAAGAAAACAAGTAGATAGAAAAAGAATAGGGAACACAAGAAGGGTTAGAGGGTCTTTTTTTGTTGATAAAAATAAAAATAAAACAAGCAGATATAATAGAATTAGAATAATTCTAGAGTGCTAGAGTTAGATGGTCAAATGAAGATAGAAGAGATGTGTTTTTAGTCATTTCTTGAGTTGCATCATCATTTCCACCACAATACAAAAATTCTAACTAAATGTTTTTTAAAACCTATTGCATTTAGTTACCGTAGAGACAACAGTGTCAGTGAAGTGCATTCTTGATTTGAAATGTGAGATGTATGAATAAATCAAATAAACTTCAAGGCAAATAGCATAAAACTGTAATATTGTGATTGTGTCTTTTCCAGCCAAGCTGCAGCTGAAAGAAAAATTATGAAAATATTATTGCATATTAAGTGTATTTAGGACACAAAAATGCACACATTTTCTTTCTTTTTTTTTTTTTTAATTGGCATTGCTGGTTCCATGAAAAACATTTCCACTGCACAAAAGTTTCTTAATTGTGGAAAACAGTTGTTTAGACTACACTCTAAAAAATGCTGGGTTAAATATAACCCAGCGCTGGGTTAAAAAGGGACAAACCCAGCTATTGGGTTGTTTTGAC
>NW_015539887.1:1236688-1241908 GCF_001515605.1 Sinocyclocheilus anshuiensis
ATATAACCCAGCATTTTTTAGAGTGTAAGAAAATAATAGTTCTTTTAAGAACTGTTCACAGAAAGTTTATTTGAGTGTAGCGAATCAGCTCATGGGAAATATGAATAATTAATCATAACTAGTTATAATTAATTATAAATATTTAGATCCGCTGTAGATATTTACTTGACCTCTCAGGGTCAACTGTCTGTCAATTCTTAGAACGATAATTTCCTGGTTAAGGGAAATAACTTTCTTACTGTACAATTTTACACAGAGCTTGTAGCATAAATCTGCATGATTAAGTGACTCCAGTTATGAGCAAACAATGAACAACGTCAAGTGTGATACATACACTCTCAATTAGATCATCCGAATACGAATTCATAGAGACCAAATATGGTGTATGTAAGGTTACATGAATGAGTGGTTCTATCATAAGCATGCATAAAATAGTCTACAATACAACAGATAATATACAAGACAGCAATAATATACGCAATGACCTGAAGGATATGTGTGTTCATTCACAGAAAGGTTTTTCTATGAATTAATTAGAGAATAGTCCATTCTTGGGCATTGTGTGTCTTTCCTAAGGGTAAATGAGGTGTGAGTTTCTATGTCCGCATTCCTTTGAGCAATAAAACCAGTGATATCAGCCTTGGTTGCCATGGAACCAGAGGCCTGTTCTGCTTTCCTGAGGTGTTACGCATTTCGGGGGAAGGGTCCATACGTCCTCATATGGCTTGTTAACTGAGGGGTGTTACAGAGTATTTGTTAAATATAGCTATCAAAATATATATTGTGTGTTTGATTGGTCCAGACGCTACATGAGGAACCCAAAATGCTTCTTCAATGGCATCACAGTGAAAATCCACTTTTGGAACCATTGTTTTTAAGAAACTAACCATAGCGAGATGAGGGAATCCAAAAATGTTTAATATGTAATTTAAAATTTGGTGTAAATTACATTTACTTATGACAGTCCAGGAAAAAGAATGACTTGTATGTATGTCCATAGTTTTAGTATATACATTAAACAAACACTTACTAGTTTATTTAATGTATAAACTAAACGAGAGAGTTTCATTTCAAAAGGAAAAAACCTTAAAAGACCTTGGCTTTTTGGGAATATCTCTGCTTACAGTGAGGACTGACACATTGAGTAATAATGAATGTAATTAATTATTACAGGACTGTCTGTTAAGCTGAGGGCAAGAGAAGTCTAAAGGAAAGAGAACTAATTCTTTCACTCTCTGGAGGGTCATAAAATGCCTCCGACATTGAAGGTTGAGTTATTTTAGGGTAGGCCTAATTTACTACGCCTTCTCTCATCTCCAGCTAATAATCTGAACCTCTCTCCAAAAAAAGACTTGAATTATTGGAATTAACTGCAGTATAATTTCACTAAAATAAATACTTTGTAATTTGTGTAATAGGCCTAGCAGGATGTTAACATGGCAAAAACTGCATAAAAACAACACAGATGGAATGTTCAGTAAGACAGGTGCAACTGCATTCCATCTCAACGTGAGATCTGTGATTCCCATTACCACACATACCTGTTTTGACCCTGATGGTAGTAACAGACATTTCGGGGTGACATTGACCAGGTCCCATCATCCTCGGGGCCCAGGTCACCACGCTCTGTGATTGGATGGCCCTTTGTTCTGGCCTTTCATGTGTAGTGGACCTGCTCTACCCCTCTCTTGAGCCGTCCTGGTGAGTTATGGGATAGCAGAGGATAGAAAGGCGTGAAATGAGAAATGTGAAGTTGCTTTAGGTTTCCACATGCTTTAGTCAAACTAAGTGGTGCCCCTGAAGCAGGGCAGTGATGTACCCCAGATGTGTGTGATTGACATTGTCCATGTTCAATCTATGATACAATATAATTTCAGTGACAAGGAATTTGTCCATCCATTGTGACACAATCACTGCCAAACAGAACATATTTAAGCAACATGAGAAAGAGTGCTGTACAGCCAAATCACAGTGACGCTGATATTCAGACAAACAGCATGACTGCAAGTGTGATATTGCTAAAATAAAAAAAAAATTAAAAAAAATAAATAATATTGAGTAACTTACATTTTAGACATAATATTGATAGTTAATTTGTCTGTTTTTGCTTCAGCAAGATGAGGGAGTCAGCATTGTGTTTAACATTTTTTTTAAATGTCAGTTCCACTACAGAATGAATGGTGATTTGAAATGTGGTGTAAATTACATTTATTTATGACAGAACTGTCCTTGATGCATAATATGGCAACATGAAAAAAAAAAGTGATTACATTAATTGATTCAAATTCACATGGATCCTTGCACAATAAAGTGAAAGTGACGTGACGTGTGGCCAAGTATGGTGTCCCATACTCGGAATTTGTGCTCTGCATTTAACCCATCCATGTGCACACACACAGTAGTGAACACACACAACAGTTGGGGGTTTGGTGCCTTGCTCATGGGTCTCACCTCAGAGTAGAGAGAGCACTGGTTATTCACTCCCCCCACCGACAATTCCTGCCAGACCCGAGACATGGTTACTTCAGCAAATGCGTTTTTAGTAGTGCTGTCAAACAATTAATCGCGATTAATCGCTTCCAAAATAAAAGTTTTTGTTTCAATAATATACGTATGTGTTCAGAAAAATATGTTATGTTTGTATATTAAATATATTTATATATAATATAAATTATATAAGTATGTAAATATTTTCAAAATATATACTGTATGTGTGTGTATTTATATATACATAATAAATATACACAGTACACACACATATATTATGCAAACAAAAACTTTTATTTTGGATGCGATTAATCGCGATTAGTCGTTTGACAGCACTAGTTTTTAGTTTAGGGTAGGTTTAGGTGGTGCGTTATTTTCAAGTGCAATAGAAACATAGTGCTACTCATTGGACATTTCATTTCCAACCTGCCGCACCACATACAACAGCCAATGTTAATGTTAATCTGTTTTAGGATAAAACAGAACTTGCTTTTAGCACTAATCATACATACATACTTTAACTTTAAAAGTGTTGCAAAACAAGCAACATAATATAATTGTCCAAAAACCGCGTATTTCCAACAAGCCTGGACTGCATCAAACAGTAGGTGAAAATCACCTACTACTAAATATGATTCTTAAGTGTGCATCTGATGAACGTTTTATTGTCCCATTAGGTAATGGACGACTAAGAGGGGTTGTGAATAGCAGTAAAGTGGCACAACTGATGCTGTAGGTCATCTGAAACTGATAACATGGTCATAAATTCATAATATACAGAACGGTCATGAAGTAAATTTTTCAAACTTAATACCTGCTCAGACAGTGTGCGATTTTGGGAACAACAGTTTCATTTTTTAATAAATTGGATGATTCAATGACTCACTTAAAACAGTTACTTGTTTCATCCCTAAATTAATTTGTCTTTGAATTATCTTTTATTTTGTTAATCTTGATGGTAATCTTTTAACACATGTTGTCTGCTCTGTATTTCTTTTCTTCTATAGCATATATAATTTATATAATATCCATTATAGTATGTTATTTCTATATGAGCTTATATGTACTTTCCATGCATTTCTAAATATTTTGCAGCAGGTAGGCTACAGTCTTTCCATTTCTCTTGCTCTTCTGTTTTTCCTTTCTTGTCATCTGCAGCTTGATTATAAGGCTGATAAAGGCAGTGGAGTTGATCACTGAATGCTATTTTAAGCCTTGCCACAGTCCTGCTGCCCTGGCCAGGGATGCAGCTAGTGACTCTGATGTCATGTTTACTTGTGCAGCTGTAAATTCTGTTTGTAGTGGAAAGGCAACAAATCTTATAGTTACCTCAGAGGAGAGACTGTTGCTTTTCTTACCAATACTGTCTAAAAGTGCAAGAGAGAGAGGACAAAGATAGAGAGGTTTACAGCTTGTTAGTGTGGCTGACATCGCAGTGGTTGAGTTGGAAAGGCCAGGGCGGAACTAGATCTGGGATGAAAGGAGCGGTTAGGCTCTCTGAAACCACTCCTAAACACAGCATGTGGTGAATGTGCATGTGAATCACTGTGTGTCTATACATAAACATTCACTTCCCTTTGTAAATGGTAACTTTAGATGGTAGGAAAACTAAAAAGTGAAATTTAGTAATTAAAAAAGGAAACTGATATGACTTTTTTTCACACCAAAAGTCAATACAATGGCCCCAAAAGCATTTGGACACCTAAGTCACACTTACATGCATTCATGTCTTTTCGTTGTATAATAAAATATAAAAACCAATGATTTTTAGTTGAAAGAAATATAAATGCGTTTAAATGCGAGTAAAAAATCACCTTGATACCAGATTATTAAAATAATTTCTGAAAGGATGGACTCGAAGGAATAAAAATTAAAAAATTCTGAAAATGTACTCACCCTCAGGCCATCCAAAATGTAGATGAGTTTGTCTCTTCATGTGAACAGATTTGGAGAAATTTGGCATTACGTCACTTGCTCACCAATGAATCCACTGCAGTGAATGGGTGCCGTCAGAATGAAAGTCCAAACAGCTGATAAAAACATCACGATAATCCACAAGTAATTCACATGACTCCAGCCCATCAGTTAATGTCTTTTGAAGTAGAAAGCTGCGTGTTTGTAAGAAACAAATCCATTATTACAGTGTTAAGAACTGTAAACTGTCGCTTCTTGCCATAATACCAGTTCATAATCCAAAATAACAAATTTTCTCCAGTAAATAAGTCCAGTGTTGTCCTTTCACACTTTCACAATCCACAGACATATTTGTTCAAAACTGTTTTTGACTGTTTTTGCTTATAAACAGTTTTTGATCTGTGCATATTTCTCACTTGAATCAGACGAGACGACTTTTTCACTGGGTCAAAGCAATATTGTGGATAGAGAATTTTAGCTAGAAGTGATGGTTTGAAACAAAAAATGTCTTGATGAATTTGTTAATTACAAACATGCAGCTTTTGGAGTTGTGTGAATTACTTGTGGATTATTGTGATGTTTTTATCAGCTGTTTGAACTTGCATTCTGACGGCACCCATTCACTGCAGAGGATCCACTGGTGAAACGCTTAATTTCTTAAAATCTGTTATGGTGAAGAAACAAACTGATCTACATCTCGGATGGCCTGGGGGTGAATAATTTTTCAGCAAATGTTCATTTTTGGATGAACTGTTCCTTTAAAGGGGTCATATGATGCGATTTCAAGTTTTCCTTTCTCTTTGGAATGTTACAAGCTGA
>NW_015539887.1:1242547-1260075 GCF_001515605.1 Sinocyclocheilus anshuiensis
GGGGGGGGTCACATCACAGTGGAGTCAGCTGTCTTAACCGTGGCTTGTGTACTGCAAACACATACCAGATTCATCACTGTGTCTGTCACGCTTTTCTGTTCCCCTTTCGGGCTGTCTTTACATTTATTTTGAAAGATGAAGCTCGCGATTATGGTAAGGGGCGTTACATTTCCGACAAGTGCTTGCGGTGTTCGGCCAATCACAATGCACTGGGTCAGCTGGCCAATCAGAGCAGACTGCGCTTGTCGGAAGGAGGGACTTTGTAGAAAACGAAGCGTTTGAGAGAGGCGGGGCATAGAGGACCTACAATAATGTACAGTATTAGAAAAATAATGTGTTTTTTGAACATTAAAGCATGTCAACATATTCTGTTACACCAAATACACAAAATAATGATCTTTAAAAAAGCATCATATGACCCCTTTAAGAGTTCATATACCATAATTTCATTATTTATTATTATTATTATTTTTTTACATAATTAGACTATGTTTAGCTTATATTATTGACTGAGTGAGAAGTTTAATAAGGATGTTTAAGTATATGTTCCATATGTTATGTATATTTGTCTTATCTCAAGATTGGATTTTATTGTGCTGTGAAATTGTATGCTTTATATTCTTTATTTGAGTCTTTTGGGAAGGGACAGGAAGGAGGGCTCAAGAAGGATAAATGATACAAAGGATGGATGGGGTAAACATGTGCTCTCTAGAAACATTCTGTGGGAGGTTATGGCACTGTGAGCTTCTGGCCAAATGAGTGGGTTGACCTGATGTGCCCTCTGATCTGTAACCCACTCCTCATAACAGGCTTCTGGGAGCTCCTCTGACAATTAATAATGAAGACCCTCTACTCCCACACAACATCACAGGGATAACGAGAAGAGAAACAGAGAGAAGGGCAAAAGAGTTTGAAGAGATTTAGAGAGAGAGCGAAAGAGAGAAATGCTCCCTGTAGAGTCATTTTAAAAAGTAGTTCATAATGATTATTTTTCAGATACACATACATATTCCAAACACTGCATTCAGAACCACGACAAGATTCACACTGTTCACCACAACAGTTTTTACACTTCAGGTCAGAGATCAATTTGCAATAATTTATACTTTAATAATAACAATAATTGTTTATTATTATTATTATTATTAAAGTATACTTTTGTATAATAATATTTTACTATTCAATTCAATTTAGAAGAAGAAGAAGAAGAAGAAGAATTGAATGGTATTGGAATTAATGGAATCCCATAATGGAATACTACTACTAATAATAATATAATAATAATATTTACTATACAATATTGATACTATTTTTTAACCATATTAATATTATAATTAATATTAGTTTCATCACAGTTTCAGAGGGGTTCAGTTCACTTTAAAGTTTGTTTGGTGTGTTATAAGGCAAAATTATTGTAATTACATTAATGCTATAATTAAAGCAATGCATACAATCTAATTTTGATACAATACATTTGAGTGGCCTGGATTCCAAAAATCAGTTTGACAATCATTTTGCCTTATATATTAATTAAACTGTGAACTATATACTTATATATCAAGTAAATTGATCAAACTAATATTTATAACATTGTTATTAGTATTGTAAAATGAGATTTTAGTGTTAAATTATAAATAATAATAATAATAATAAAGTTCAATGAATGGTACAATATTATTATACAACAATATATTGTTATTGTTAATATTATTGTTGTTGTTGTTTTTGTTGTTGCTGTTGTTTAAGGAAAAATACAATGAATATTAATTAATTAAATACAATGTAATGTTAGTACAATAAATTCAAGTGGCCATTCCAAAAAATAACAGTGTGAATTAAAAATGATCACCTTATCAGTTGAAATGGACCAAAATGAGGTTTGAGTGCAGTTCTAAGGCCAGTGATAGCGTGCAAAGAGAACTTGGTTCAGAGTCTGAATTTATTCTTTTTAAAAGAAGACTGAAAATCTCAGTCTTTCATTCTGAAAAGCTCAGTTTTTATTATGCTGTCAAGCAAACATGAATCACCCTCCATTGAGAATGTCATTTATTCTTCTCTGCAAATAATAACAGGAAGAATCTGTCTTCTGTTTTGTTCACTGTGCTGTGCACTTCTCTCTGGGACATTTTTCTAGGAAACCTGATTCACCCTGGTCATGGAAAGCCACAATGGCGTAGGTGGTAACATCCAGGACAATAGCAGTCAAGGAAATCTGCTTTTTCCTTTGTTGCAATGTATAATTTCCTGTTTTCCCCCAACCTTTTACACATATACACAGAATGAGATGGGATCAGTTTTTATTGATGCTGAACTGAGCTTTCCTGAAAGCTTTTCCCTAATTGCAGAGGCAAGATCTGATTTACTGACTCAAATGAAACTAAAGCTGTTATGTAAGAAATGTTCTCAGATCAGTTACTTTTATTTGACTCTTGCTACTGTATATGGTAAGTTTCTAAACAGAGTTTAGAAGTGAACTTCTTTTAACGTCTTCATTGTTTATGCTTCTGTCCAGTGATTTCATTAAGAAAACATCAATTAAATACTGTGTTACACATGGAGACTCAAGCCAAGCAAAAGAATGATTATTAACATTTTTCTAGACTGAGCAACTTGGTTGTGAGGCAGATAATGTCCCCAGAATAGTATCTTACCTAAATAGGTAATGGATTAAGCATTACTGGATTGTCAGCGGCAGGGGAAAAAAGAAGGTTGTGTGTGTGTGTGTGTGTGTTTGTGTCTGTCTTCTTGTGTGCATGTTATACAGTGTATATTTGTGATTGTGAGGGCATTGGGTGTGTTTCCAGAGAGATGGATTGAGATGCTGAGATTATTGTGAGATAAAACCTCAGATTAACTCGGCAAGGAGCAACAGCGTTTCATTGTGTTATGATCTTTGATCTGTACATTGTGTGCTGCACAGTTCACCGATTTGCTCTTAGTTCATGTATTATTATATTATATTATATTATATTATATTATGTTATGTTATATTATATTATATTATATTATATTATATTATATCATATTATATTATATTATATTATTAAAATTTATGGAAAAACATGAGATTATTGTGTTGAATTCATTGACTATTTGTTTGATCACGTCTCTAAATATCACATAAAATCAAGTACATGATATAGTCAAAACTATGCTTGACGAGCAGGGACAGAAGAAAAGTATTGACTGTTTATAAGACAATAATTTCCAGAAAAATAACAGAAACAGAATAGTAAAGAAATTGCCAGTTCTAGTGAGTATCAGCCCACATTGAACAGCACACTGTTAATTAATTGTCCAAAATAAAATATAACAAAATGTAAAAAAAAATATGTATAGAATTATTATATATCATATAATTTTATGTATATAATTATTATATGCATAATATTATTGTATTATACAATATACAAATTAATGTCATTAATTTAATACTAAAATATAATATTTAAAAATTTAAAGTGACCCAGACCTATCTTAAACTGATTTAAACTAATATTTACTATTTAATTTATATTAGTATTTTATAAAGAGATTCTACCATTCTACTACTACTACTACTACTATTATTATTATTATTATTATTATTATATCATAATCAATAATAATAATTTTAGCAATAACAAAAGTACACCAGCCCACTTTGAGCCCCAAACTGTTAATTGTCAATTTAAAATAAAATAAAATAAAATTATCCTCCTCATTTGGAAATTTAAGTGTCAATTATTTCAATATCTAATGTATGCCATTTGTTGCAGGTGATGACCACATGGTTTAAAAGGTATATTTCCAGTGCGAGGGCTGAGGTGGGTTGCGAATGTAGGCTGCAGCAGGTTAAAGGTCAGAGAGAGGCTGTGCGGTTGTGCTAAACCCTATCTAGCCAGACTGTTATTCTGAGGTAAATCAATACACTCCAGCAGTCATGGTCTGATTGATCAGGGGGATTTCAGTGAACTGTCCCTTCCCTCCCAGTGACATGCATAGCAACATGTCTATTTATAGAGCTTTATCAATACAGCACTGAAAGGACAGACAGCAAAGCCTCTTCAGAAACAGACAACGCACAGAGAATACCAATAGAAATGGGCCGAGGAGAGATTTCTGATGTCATCATGGCTGCAAATGGCAGCGTTCATCTGGGGCAAAAAGAATCCTTAACGGTGATTTGAAATAATTCACACAGAATATGCTTCAAACCCGCTGATAATAAATTATTCAAATGGCAGAAATATTCTTTCACCTACAGATGCCGTAATTTATGCAAAACAAAAATGATGCAATATGTGTTTTCTCCAAGGAGGTCTGTAATACCTAGAGAACCTGTTAGCATTTCCATTCATCTCAATAGCAGTTGATCAGAATAGCACAAACAGCCTTGGAAGGGCCCTCCAAAAATTGCCTATTACATAAAAAGACTCTCATTTATATGTTGTTTGCAAAAAAAAAAAGAAGAAGAAGAATAATAGACAGCAACTTGAATGGCCATTGATGGAGAAACAGCCTTTTTACCTGAATAATAATGAACGAATAATAATATTTTTTACAAACCAAAACACATTGTTGACAATGGCCTGAATGCCATGTCCCTGGGGGCAAGTGGATTTTAAATACTATTTCTGAAAAACCTATTTATATCTTTGATAATTATTGTAGGTTAAAAAAGAGTTTGTCTAAAATGGTGAGGCAGTAACCACCCATTCATGTCTAAATTTGCTTAAACTGAGTCACAACTTCCACAGATAGTTTCCTTTTAAATGGAAAATTCTGTAAACCTCATGTTGTTCCAACCTATGACTTTGTTTCTAAAACCTGTATCAGTAATTTTGTCCATATAATGAAAGTCAGTGGGGTCCAAAGTTGTTTTGACGTTTATTGAAGGGCTGTCACTAACGGTTATTTTGGTAATGGAGTAATTGGTTGATTATTCTGATTATTAATAGAGTAATCAGATTATTAGCCTATAATTAATTTTATGTAGTAATAAAAATAGACCTAAGCAAACAATAGTCTTTAAAATTACTTAAAATACATGAGGTAATAACAAAACTGTTAAAATACATAATGTATTATAAACAACAGAGCCAATGTCCATTGCGCATTAATGTCTGTAGAGGGCGCCAATGGCCTGACAATTGTTTTACACTTTACTGTGCGATCTAATCCTTGATTATTATTGACTAAACAACATTTAATTCATATGTCCACTTAATCTTTATTATTTGGCCATTTCTTTACGCCAGATATGTTACAGCCACTGTAATTTCTTGAATATGTGGACATCAAAACATGTAAACTCCATAGACTGTAGGTAAACTCAGAGCGAGGGTTTAAACTTTTTTGAAATTGCGATGAACAGTTAGCGAGAAAGATATATATTCTCCAATGGTTGCGTAGATTTACAAATGATTAACCTTACAGATCTGATTAAATAGCGCACTTTGCGTTCCCAGATGAACGTTATAATAAACCCAAACTCACAACAATATGCAGAGATGAAATTTGAGACACTCCACACAACTGTAAATGATAACAGTTCCAACCTGATCTCATGAAAGTGTGTATCAATAGCATGAGTTTATGTTTCGATTTGACGTAGGCCTACTGTTTACACGCAGAAATGGACTTTGGCGTGCATATGATACGCAATGGGTAGGGCTGTGGGGTAGATGCGTATTATATGTACGGGAAAACTCTGTATCATATGCACGCCAACAAATTGCGTATCATATGCACGTGAAAACTGCGTATCACATGCATGCCAAAGTAAATTTTTGCGTATCAATACCACGATTTTCTGTTTTTATTTGGCATACTATTTATACGCATTTTCATAAGACCGGGCTCAGCAGTTCATGTGGAGCAGCATTTACTGTGAATGGAGCCACTCGCATGCACGTAACAAACGCGCAGGTAAATAATTAAAGTGCATATATTAAACCCGCATCGCATATATCTATTTAATTGAATCGTAGAGTTTGTGAATTCACAATAGCATTATGTTTTATTATGATTTTTAAATCTGTTTAATACCATGCAGCCTTGGAAAACAGTCCAATAATGCGTTTCATGGATTCTCATACATGAAATACGGCACTTCTGGTATTTTGCCGGTTATTGACAAGGGCAAAATGCAAACGAGGATTTTTTAAAATCCAGTACTCAAATTAAATCAGGGAATCGTGACAGCCCAATTTAATTGTATGGAAAACATCCTTCACAATATCTTGAAACATCCCTTAAAATGTTTTCTTGTGCATCTTGCAGAAGAAAGAAAGTCAGGTTTGGAATGACATTTTAATTTTTAACATTTTAATTTTTTTATGAACTATCCCTTTAAAAAAATAGTTGCATAGGTCCCCTGACAATGGCCTATGTGTGTCGATAGGGTTCTCTTCTTTGCTGTATAATTAGACACTTCCATTGAAATTTATGAAGTAAACAGAAGAAGCACTTTCTGCACATTATCTGATCCAAGCTGCAAAGTGCTCTCACCCTCAACCTAAATGTCCTGCAGGAAATACCAACGGAGGCCAGACTGAGTAATCTAATAAAGCCACAGCACCTAAATCATAAAAACGGAGCGGAAACATGCCCCTAGAATACAGCCAGATGGAGATGCTAATTGGGTTTGGACCTCCAATAAACAGCGCAGATGCCTTCGGGCTTCTACGTGGCCGATCAAGTGGCTGCATGAGGATGGAGGTGGACTGAGTTGACGAATTCACACGGAGGGAGATTGAACAGGTCTTTGTGAAGGATGGAAAGGCAGTGAGCAGAGGAGGGAAAACCTCAGAAGAAGGTGGGAGGAGGGAAGGAGAGCTGATGCAAGTGTGTGAGCGTGAACCTGAAATGTTGCCAGTCTGTCTGTGAGGCGTGTTGCCCCAGATGAGCCGGGACCCATGGGAGGACAGAGATTTCTCGTCTGTTTCCAGGTACACCTACAGCACCGGGCTCCCCTGCCACAGGCAACCTGAAACGAGTACATCCCGCTGTTAACGCCACAAACAATTATGATGAAACTCTGAGGGGAGCAAATACGTAGCCATGCATACACAGCACGTATAGGTAAACAAACATATTTCTACATGGAATATTGCCTGTTCTTTTGTAGTGACTCACAATCACACCCACACATACATACACTTTTTCCCCCTTAGCTATCTAAATGATAATCTGGGTTATTATTATAAACTAAAAATAAAACTAAGGTGAAAAAAAAAATAGTTTCTATAATCAAACCATCTTCACAGGAATTGAACCATCTGCATGTGTCAGATAAGACATCTCACCTGCCAAGCTGAAAATGAAAACCCACTGCTATATCTAATTAAAACTGTACTATAATGTACAAGTAAATATTTATAACAGTTAGTACTTTACGTTGATTAGCCATATAATAGCACTGGTATCACAGCTTGTCTGTGTTTATGTGTTCCAGACAAACTGTCAGTAAAGGTGCTGCCACATTATTTTTGGTAAAAAAAAAAAAAAAAGTAGGTAAAAAGGTCCATTGTCAGTAGTGTAGCAATATACTTTATGAAGAGCTCACACAGAAGTCCCTCCATAACCAAGCAGCTTGCTATTGGTCAGTTCTGCAAACTTTGTGAAATCCATGTGAAATTCATAAATATTTATGATGATTTATTTAATATTAGAATTTGTTGCAAATGGGGAAATATTTTCGAATTCTGCGTGACCATCTTGAATCCATTGCGAAATCTGTGTGGGGAGATATTTTTGAATTCGCTTGTCATGAATCTGTCGCAAAATTGTGTGGATTCCTATCGAAATGACTGCATTTTAGCTGCAAAAATTCGCCAAACAACAGGAAATGTGACTGCAAAACAAACCAAAAATTACAGTGGATATAACATCAAGGGACGATAATGCTCTGTTCATTATAATCATGCGCTGCATTTTTATCTCTTTTGCTGCTTTCAAAGTTTTAGCACTTAAATATCTGGCAGAAAAAGTTTTCATCATTCATCATTTGTAAAAAAACAACAAAAACCTTTTGAAAGGGATTCAAATGACATGGTTTTTCTGTGTTGTTATCATTAAGCTATAGCTGTGGTGTGAACTTAGAACTATATTCTAATAAAATGAGAAAACTTTATAGAAAACTTTATAGTTTAGTCATCTTTGGCCAGGCCTTTATTATTTGGTGATTTCAGTGACTCTTTACACCAGTAGGTGGCAACAAGCGACTTTTTTAGTCACTGAATCATTCACCCAAAAGATTCGTTCAAAATACTGATTTGCCACTGTGCTGCGCTGGGACACGCGACGATTGATCTTCGGCTTTGTTGGAAAGTGTTTTAATTGATGGAGCAAAACTAGACGAAGAAACTCATCTGTGATGGCTTGTGCGGCCGCTTTCCTACAAATGAATCACATTCGAAGTCGATTAATGTTCCGAATAATATTTTGAGCAGCACTCATGCTCAGAAGATAGTGCTTGATTGGGAATTAATATAAAAGTAGTAAAAACAAATGCCACAATAACTACTTGTATTGTTTTTAAATGAATTATTATTCACAAACTCTTACAAACTCTCTATAGTGAATAGACTACATTGTTTATTCTCTTTATGAACCATTTTCTCATTTGAAGAGATTCTTAAAAGGAGTTGTTTTTTCAGGTGTAGCTAATTTCTTTAGATATTTTTAAGCAATTTTGTGTCCAAAAGTACAGCCACTCTAGGTAGCTAGACACACACACACACACACACACACACACACACCCAAGCCATGAATGAAAAAGTATGATTTCTTGGTCAGACAGTGCACCTAATCCATTTATTGGATCTAAGAGTTGCAGAGAGAAAGAGACAGACAGACATGAGAGACAAAAAGCGACTGAGATCTTTGAAGCAAAGAAAAACAAGTGAGTAGACACTCTGGAACTGAGACCTCCTCTCCCACACAAAGTGGTCATCATCCAGTATGGAACAAAAACATGCTGCAGTCTGATCTAATTAACTAAAGAGCAATATTTGCTCACCCGGAGGACAGCTAATGCAGCGCTGCCTTTATATGGAACGAGGCGAGAGCAAGGAACCAAAGAAAGAGTGCAGAGCTTTTAGAGTAAACACATTTGGTGCCCTTGAAAAAAAATATATAATGTGCATGGACGGAAATGTATGGACATAATGCAATTGAGTCTTGGTGTGTATGTGTGTTGCTTCAAGTAGTCAAATGTATTTCTGATGCAAAAGGCTGTAATATATATAAACTCCATCACCTTTTGCCTGTGTAACTGTGTAAATGCAGAGCACAATGTACGCGCCGTCTGTGATGCGACACAAAGCCCATTGTGGTGACCTTCCCTTTTGATGTGCTCTCTTGTTCTCGTTCTCTCTCTATTACCCTGTTTTGTTGAGAGCTCTCCATTTAGCTCACATTTAAATTCAGAAAACGCTCAGGAGATTTTGTCTGATCCAGCTCATGTTGTGGAGGTGACAGCGCTGTCTTTGGCCAGACATATATATGTATGTTTGTGCGTGTGTAAGTGTGTAACTCCAGCTTACTCTTTGATGCTACACTCAAATGCTTTAATAAGACTAGAACGAATAAAGGCCAGTGCTGACGTGGATGAGCTATTATGGGCCCCCTGCCACTTCGCTTTTTTCTGTCCATCTATCAGGGCTACTTGCTCTTTACGGACATGAAAATACATACCCTGCCTATCCCTTCAAAAACCAGCATGGGAAGTAACGTACAGATATTAGAGTGTAGGTTATTTGTGTAGGTAGAGTATTTTTAGATGCAGAGGAGATGGGGTCTTTGAGGTGATCTGGATCTCTTGAGCACTCTGAAATACTATGAAGATGCAGACTTAAAGGGATAGTTCACCCAAAAATTCTCTCATCCTTCACATACTGTTATGTAGTTGCAAACCTGTATGACTTTTTTTAAAGATATTCTGAAGAATTTTGGTTACCAGTTTTAGGTTACCCCATTTCCACCACATAATAATAAAAAAAAAAACTTTAACGAACCATAAATATGACATAAATTTAAATGATGAGATATTAAGTCATACTTATAAGATAAAAGTTGAAATTCTGACATGCATAAACGTAATTTTGATATAAAATGCTGAAATTAAGTCAACTTTCAAGTCATAATAATGGCTTCTTATGTCAGAATTTACATTCTCATAATTTTGACTTTTTTTCTTATCATGACTTAATATGTCATAGTTTAGATTTTTTTTAATCTCATAATTATGATTTACCAAAGCAAACATTTTTTGACTTCTTATAATTAACTTTTTAGCTCAGAATATTGACTTTTTATCTTATCAAGACTTAGTTACAATTTTTGACATTTTATCTCATAATTATGACTTAGTATGCCATAATTTCAACGTTTTATCTCAAAATCATAATTGTATGTCTCAATTTTGACTTTTTATCTCATAATTACAATTTACCAAAGCATTTTTTGATGGACTTTCAAAACACTATTTTCTGTATGGACAAGAAAAACAATCTCAAAATGTTTCACAGAAGAAAGAAAGTGAAGAAATAACATTTTGGAATGATGGGTAATTACATGACGACAATTTTTAAAAAATTTTTTTAGATGAACTATCCCTTTAACACAACTTTATGTAAGGTTATCGCAACAATTGAAAGCATAGGTTAATTTATATATATATATACCTAGTTACTAGCACTTATAAGCTCTTGCCATAATATTTACTACTTTTAGTAACCCTTCACAAGCACGCTTGTTTTAAACTCCCCTTAAGCTCATCCTAAAAACCATTAGCCATTATGCTTGAGGTAGTGCAGTCAGTTCCCCTTTTTAAAAGCTCAGTCTTTGTTTCTCAAAAAATTGGTAAGGAAAACATGGATCAGAGTTTAGTGCAGTGTGACAACAGAAGAGACTAAAGTGAGAGTTTTAAATAAAGTTCGACCGTCACACAGATGGCTCCCCCTGTGTGCTCTGAGCTACTAATTCATCTTAAACCCACTTGGCCAGCTGGGAAAGCCCTCCTGAAGAGCAACACTGACCTCAATATACAACCTGCCTGATCTACAAATGACCACACACACACAAACACAAGCTAAACAAGTTCAGCTTGGACTGCGTTAGTGCTTACAAGAATGTGTTCTCCTGAGAACTGTACTTGGCAATGCAGAATTTCTATAGAATATCTTAGCAAATTAAATATGACATGCAGTACACTGTTAAAAATAAAAGTTCTTTGTGGAAGTCAAAATGTTTCTTCGAAGCCCTGAGGGGACATGGTGATGGAAAATATATGAGATGGGTGGAAAAATAATATTTCGGTGCTTTTGAGTTTGTTTTGCAAAACTTTCTCATTCTCATTCAAAAGTGTTGCGTTCCCCCGAGAAACATTGCGTAGTTGTTTCTCCCACTTCATATTATTTCCATCACAAAATTTTGTGAGTGAATGCAAAGTTTCTTGGGGGAGCAAAAATGTAGCTAGAGAACGCAAAAGCATTCAAATAAAATTTTTCTTTCAATTTTAATTTTTTCCCTCACCATGTCCCTTAAGGGGCTTCATAGTAGGTTCTGCTTTGGCAGGGGTGATCAAAATTCGAAATTTGAGAGAAAGATTGTACAAAATATATTTTTGAATGGCTGTCAAACTTATCATGGTAACAATAAAGAAATATTGTTTTATACTGTTTTTTTAGTATAAAACAATATAAAAGCAGATTATTTAATAAAAAAACCTATTTAATTTTATTTAATATTTTCAAGTATTATTTAATATTTAATATCAAATATTTAACATTTTTTATATTTAATTTTTTTTAAACTGATAAATAAGTTTTCACATATTTTATGCATGAACATATACCCTTGTAGTTTTAGGAATTTAAGAATAGGGGGACCTGTAGCGCTGTAAAGGGGTCCAGAACAGGATAACCTATAACTATATGGTATCAGGCAACACAATTTTAATAAAATTAATATTTTTTTGTTTGTAATTGCTCAGAATATTGACTTTTTATCTTATCAAGACTTAGTTACAATTTTTGACATTTTATCTCATAATTATGACTTAGTATGCCATAATTTCAACGTTTTATCTCAAAATCATAATTGTATGTCTCAATTTTGACTTTTTATCTCATAATTACAATTTACCAAAGCATTTTTTGATGGACTTTCAAAACACTATTTTCTGTATGGACAAGAAAAACAATCTCAAAATGTTTCACAGAAGAAAGAAAGTGAAGAAATAACATTTTGGAATGATGGGTAATTACATGATGACAATTTTTAAAATTTTTTTTTAGATGAACTATCCCTTTAACACAACTTTATGTAAGGTTTTTGTACAAAATATATTTTTGAATGGCTGTCAAACTTATCATGGTAACAATAAAGAAATATTGTTTTATACTGTTTTTTTAGTATAAAACAATATAAAAGCAGATTATTTAATAAAAAAACCTATTTAATTTTATTTAATATTTTCAAGTATTATTTAATATTTAATATCAAATATTTAACATTTTTTATATTTAATTTTTTTTAAACTGATAAATAAGTTTTCACATATTTTATGCATGAACATATACCCTTGTAGTTTTAGGAATTTAAGAATAGGGGGACCTGTAGCCCTGTAAAGGGGTCCAGAACAGGATAACCTATAACTATATGGTATCAGGCAACACAATTTTAATAAAATTAATATTTTTTTGTTTGTAATTCGAATGCATATTATGTTTTTGCCATTTTGTAATATTGTGCCTATGCATTGCCTTATCCACCCTACATTCATATTTTAATCAATATAATGCCATTCGTTCAGTTTTAAATGCAAGATATGAATGCAAGATGTCGCATTTTACTCTGCATGCTGAGCACATAAACCCTGCGAGAGTGTCAGCAGCGCAGCTCAGAGCAGCAACGTGTCAAGCAAAATGCAGGGAGGAAATATTTATATCTCCAGAAAAACTGGTAGTGTGTCTTTTTATGGAGGCCAGAGGCATGATAATGGAAGAGAGATGGAGTGAGAAAGAAAATGAAAGAAGAGATAAAGATAGACAGCATACTAAACCGAAAGAACGATAGACACAGAGACATGCCTTCTGGCTGTAGATGAGGGCCACAGCTGTGTTTGGTGTGGTATTTTTAAACGCATCAATGCTGCTCCAATCCCCGTACCGCACCTGACCTATTTATAGCCCGAGCCGGCCATTGTTCTATTTCTGTTACCTGTGGGCCATGCTCTTGTTGATTCACATGCAAATCAGCCTCCTCCTCTCTGCAGCAAGCAACTTGATGGAAAACCAGAAAGAGAGAGACAGAAACAGGAGCTGAATGCAACTCCGAGCCACCTTGGAGGACAAAAAAAAAAAAAAAAACCAAAAAATGTAAAAGGGTGATTTTACAAGCATTTATATGTGTTTAGCCATCCTAACTGGTTAATATTTAAAAATGCTGTGTAATTTGAACTCTTATTCTCTTGTTGCATTAGATTAGTCTGACTCATCAGGGCCTTCAAAAGACTAAGCATGAATACTGTTTCCTCTTTCTCCAATCGCAACAATTGAAAGCATAGGTTAATTCAGTGGTGCTCTTGATATTAACCTTACTGGAAGTGATTTACTGATTTAATGTGTATGTTTGCAATAATAGTGACATTAACTGACCATCTCAGTGAGCTCATATAGACGACAGACTGCTGTACAGTATTTTGCCGGGACAAGAGGAAGGCAGAGTGTAGAGAGTGTGAGAGACTCTCCTGCTGATTCTCAGAGCCACTTAGGTGTCGACTGGAGAAGAAGCGAAGAGATGAGCAGAGCAGAGGAGGAGTGAAGCTTTTTAGTGTTAGTGAGGGAGAGCTCTGTCACTCTTCGGGTGTCGCTTAAGAGGAGGAGGAGGAGGAGGAGGAGGAGGGGGCGAATGTTCCTGGTCTCTTGACAGAGAGAGAGAGAGAGACACAGACACAGAGAGAGAGACCGAGAGAAGAGGAGGGGACAAGCTGACAGCAATACAGGAAAAGCAGGGCTGGCAGACGATGTGCTGCTAACTGAAGTACTAATGCTCCAGACCATTTACGAGGCCGACTCCTGTTTCTCCACAGACAGCATCGGGAAACACCGGCTGCCTCTGACCCCTCACTACGCTGACATGCACAACGTCAACAACTCAGGTGACTCTTTTTGTAAGATCTCTGTCAGTCTTTTGTATTGTGATAAGAAGGGTCTTGAACTTGTGGAGTTTTATCCTGCAGGGCTGCAAGATTTGCTGTAAGATTGTGTCTGTGTTGGTATTATGCTGTCTGAGGAGAAACTTTCAGGAGAGCATCGTTCTGTGGATGACTATTAGTGGGTGACTAACAAAGGGGCGACTCAAGGTACATGTAATTATCCTGTCAGATGTCAGAAAGCGTAGGTTATAATGGGGATAAAAACAGAACGTGTACAGGATGTTATGAGACTTTAGCCTTTAATTCAGGAGAGAGGAAACTTCCTGAGAAATACGGCGTCAACATAAAAGGCGTGTTACTTTTCGCGTTCGCCAAAGACAATCAACCCGTTCTATTTTTGACCTGGGACTGTTTGCCGAGAGCTTGGGTCTGACATCACTGAGCGAGGATGTGTTAGCTTTATTGTCTAAAATTTGAGCGTGACTCATTTTTGCTCTTTGCTGTTGTTTCTGACTTATGGTCTCTGCCAGAGAGCTGCTCGCGCAAACTCTGACCGATTCAAAACGTGTTGTTCTGGGAAATCCATGATATGAAAGTTGGGGTGAATGTGGGGGAAGGAATTGCGTATATAATAAGACAGATTGAGTCATTTCGGTTCCTGAAAGAAGGGTGGAGGACATTGCTTCACCTCTGATTTCTCTCTCTTTGCACTTATCACCGCTGAACCGCAGGAGATGGTCTGCCTAGATTTCAGCATCGTTGCAACATAACTGAAAGTACGCTACATTTTTTCGACTCGCAAATCAGCACACGCACTGCCTAACGCAATCCTGTCATTCTAAATATAGTTCTAACCCTCATTTGTACGAGTACTGTGCACAAAGACAAGAGAAAGACTGAGCTGTCGTCTTCAATAAGGCTCAGCAGAGCAACCTGTTAGGGGACTAAGTCCAACCAACCAGGGCAGTAGGGCGCCCCATTCCTCGCCCTAAACTCCTCCGCTTGATACCGAGCCATTCAATTAATGCTCATCTGTCCAGTGAAAGCCCCGTACAGGCATGCATGGCATTATAAAGAAGTATGCGGTTAAACAACAGCCACCCGAGCGAGGCAGGCAGGCCTGTTGCTCGCTCTGTGGGTCAGCTATTCTTAGTATGTTATTCTCAGCTTATAGAATTGCACTCTTAAAAATAAAGGTGCTTCACGATGCCATCTAAGATTAGCCGTCGTGGTGCTCTGCTATCATACCATCTCCACAAACTCTTAATATAACGTACAGTGGAACAGTTATTAACAGAGAGTTTGTCACCGTCATGTGATATGCGGTTAGGTTTTACATCTGTTATTGTTGACAAGGGGTCTGCTTGTTAAAAATGTTTCCGTTTCTTCTTTTTGTGTTTCTGCTCGATGCAAATAGCACTGCTGCAAAATTCGGAGTGTGGAGTATAGTTCGACTGTGATCTTTTTACTGTGTGATCAAAAGACAAACTGCTGTTAATTTGTTGTGGTAACTGAGGCAAATAGGTCAAGTTAAGTGTTCCTTAAGAGTGCCGACTTAAGGATTTAATCTGTAACACTAAACAAGCTCAAGGAATCAGCTCTTTGGCTCAAAGCAACGCTTGAAAATATGTGATCAGAGTCGAGCCAGAAATCTATGGGAGCGATGCTGCTGTCGGAAGATGTTTATTGTAATGTTAATGTGAACCCGCTGTCAGTTTTAAAGCATTGAAGCTAGTCTTCATACAACTGTTATAATCATTCTGACAACTCAGAGTAAAGCAAATGTTAGAAGGCTGAATATTCTGTTGAATGAACAAAATATTTTGAATGAACGGTTGAAAGTCATCTTCTGTTTGGCGTGAAATGTCTTGTAGTACTACAATTTGTTCTGGTTTATTTGACATGTCTGCTTCAGCAAAAACACAATACAAAGTGTCTCAAGTGTAAAGAACTCATAAAGAGATCTAGTCTAATACACTTGCAGCAATTTTATGCTCACCGAACAAGCAGTCCCTTAATGTAGGTGATAATTAGCGACAATTAATTGATTAGTGCAGTTTTTAATATATTTCTGAATAAAATAAATGACTGTTCATGCATCATCTTGTTGTTTTTATCTGTAGCCTTTCACAATGGCTCTAGGCGATTTTCTTAAAAAAAAATGAGTTTTGGATTATGCTAATGGTGGCAGTGATGAGCAAATAATGTGATCATGCGGTCTATGGAGAACTATAAAGTAGAAAATTGAACCTTTTGTTGGGCTGATATTATGAATGTATTATTCATCATAACGAGTGGAATGACTCTCTCGCTGATGTTTAATGTCAGGGCTGTGATTACACTTGTTGTTGGATGGAAAAATTTGTTTTTTACATATATTTTCAAGATTTAGATTATTGCAATAAATAATTTGGATAGGTTTACTAAATCATTTTGAAACAGTTTCAATGTAGTTAGTTTTTAATTCTCACAGATATGCATATTGTGTTCCACATAAACACAGTATTTACAGTATATAACAAATTATATAACATATTTAAATCATGTCATATATATGTATATATATATATATGTATATATACACAGCGGGTAAAATAAGTATTGATCACGTCACCATTTTTCTCAGTAAATACAGTGGGTACGGAAAGTATTCAGACCCCTTTCAATTTTTCACTCTTTGTTATATTGCAGCCATTTGCTAAAATCATTTAAGTTAATTTTTTTTCCTCATTAATGTACACACAGCACCCCATATTGACAGAAAAACACAGAATCGTTGACATTTTTGCAGATTTATTAAAAAAGAAAAACTGAAATATCACATGGTCCTAAGTATTCAGACCCTTTGCTCAGTATTTAGTAGAAGCACCCTTTTGATCTAATACAGCCATGAGTCTTTTTGGGAAAGATGCAACAAGTTTTTCACACCTGGATTTGGGGATCCTCTGCCATTCCTCCTTGCAGATCCTCTCCAGTTCTGTCAGGTTGGATGGTAAACGTTGGTGGACAGCCATTTTTAGGTCTCTCCAGAGATGCTCAATTGGGTTTAAGTCAGGGCTCTGGCTGGGCCATTCAAGAACAGTCACAGAGTTGTTGTGAAGCCACTCCTTCGTTATTTTAGCTGTGTGATTAGGGTCATTGTCTTGTTGGAAGGTAAACATTCGGCCCAGTCTGAGGTCCTGAGCACTCAAGAAGGTTTTCGTCCAGGATATCCCTGAACTTGGCCGCATTCATCTTTCCCTCAATTGCAACCAGTCGTCCTGTCCCTGCAACTGAAAAACACCCCCACAGCATGATACTGCCACCACCATGCTTCACTGTTGGGACAGTATTGGACAGGTGATGAGCAGTGCCTAGTTTTCTCCACACATACCGCTTAGAA
>NW_015539887.1:1260120-1260483 GCF_001515605.1 Sinocyclocheilus anshuiensis
TAATCCATACATACAAAGAAAACAAAACAAATAAGTTCAGAAATTAAGTTCTGTGCAATAAAATGGAATGACCCAGGGAAAAAGTATTGAACACACTTACTGAAATGTATTTATTACGTTGTACAAAAACCTTTGTTGGTAATGACAGCTTCAAGACGCCTCCTGTATTGAGAAACTAGTTGCATGCATTGCTCAGGTGTGATTTTGGCCCATTCTTCCACACAAACAGTCTTCAAATCTTGAACGTTCCGTGGGCCTCTTCTGTGAATTCAGATCTTTAGTTCTTTCCATAGATTTTCTATTGGATTCAGGTCAGGTGATTGGCTGGGCCATTCTAGCAGCTTTACTTTCTTTCTATGGAAC
>NW_015539887.1:1260495-1270068 GCF_001515605.1 Sinocyclocheilus anshuiensis
TTTCATCTTCATCATCCTGGTAGATGGCAGCAGATTTTTATCAAGGATGTCTCGGTACATTTTTCCATTCATCCTTCCTTCAATTATATGAATTTTGCCAGTGCCACACGATGATGTTTTTGGGGTGATGTGCAGTGCCATTTGACCTCCAAACATGGTGTGAATTATGGCTTCCAAAGAGTTTAATTTTGGTCTCATCTGACCAGACTATATTCTCCCAGTATTTCACAGGCTTGTCTAAATGTGGTGCAGCAAACTTTAAACGAGCTTCAACATGCTTTTTCTTCAGCAATAGAGCCTTGCGTGGTGAGCGTGCATACAGGCCACGGCGGTTGAATGCATTACTTATTGTTTTCTTTGAAACAATTGTACCTGCTAATTCCAGGTCTTTCTGAAGATCTCCACAAGTGGTCCTTGGTTCTTAGACAACTCTTCTGATAATTTTTTTCAGTGCTTTGTCAGAAATCCTGCGAGGAGCACCTGGTCGTGGCCAGTTTATGGTGAAATTATGTTCTTTCCACTTGGCTCCATGGCCCCAACAGTGCTCACTGGAACATTCAGAAGTATAGAAATCCTTCTGTAACCAATGCCATCAGTATGTTTTGCAACAATAAGGTTGTGAAGGTCTTGAGAGAGCTCTTTGCTTTTACCCATCATGAAATGTTTCTTGTGTGACACGTTGGTAATGAGACACCTTTTTGTAGGCCATCTGTTGGGACTAAACCAGCTAATATTAATTTCCACTGACAAGGGGCAGGATTGCTTTCTAATTACTGATAGATTTCTGCTGGTGTCTTGGCTTTCCATGACTTTTTGCACTTCCCTTTCTTCATGTGTTCAATGCTTTTTCCCTGTGTCATTCCACTTTATTACACAGAACTTGATTTCTGAACTTATTTGTTTAGTTTTCTTTGTATGTATGGATTACTTGGGTTGTTACCGACATCTGGTGAAAATTTCATGTCAACAGCACCTTTAGAAATATATTTACTGAGAAAAATGGTGACGTGTTCAATACTTATTTTACCCACTGTATATATACACACACACACACACACACACATATATATATATATATATATGAAAAATATTGTTGATTGAAATATTTTTTTCAACTCAAATGTTGATGGAAGCTATTTTCTATTCTTATTTTCTATATTCTTTTTTTATTAAAAAATATATATCAGGAAAATTAAGTCAAATATATTTGCTTTACTTATATTTACTTATAATTTTTAGGACATTTTCCCCCCTGTATTTAATATTGCATCCAAAAATAAACCCCGAAAACATATTTTTTGCTGAAAGGGACGATCTGGATTACCCCTGTCCTGTTTTTGCTGTGAGGAATAACCTTCTACTTAAAAATACAGCAGCGTTTCCTGCTTTAGACACGCCTGCAACCCAAAATAACATCAGCCGTAATGAGCACTCAGTCACCGCAGCATATGCAGCCAAAAAAGCATCACTGTTTTTGCTAAGAAACGCACCGTATCTCCTCCAAATATAAAAGAAAAACTGTTACTGACAACAGAGGTTAAAAAATAGAATTCAATTTAACTGTGCCGGAGGCTAATTTATGGGGCACCTGATTATTTTGCAGCTTGTTATCTGTACTCCGTATATAAACGATGTACCAGCAGCCTCACTGCAGGAAAGGTTAACATATGCAGCATTTGAAGCATACTAAAATATGAGAATGTATATGCTCTTTTTTTTATACATAACATTAAAAAAGTCATGAGCTCTATAATTTAATTTAGCTATTCAACATTGCACTGACTATCAAGCCTATTTATACTAAATAAATGCTTCATTTTAAATTAAAATGTAGCACATCATCGTGTGAGACATTTCTTCCAATACAGACTGTCATGTATGCATAAACGCTTAATTAAGAGTCTAATTTAGTACCTTTTTCACTTAACAGTGTGTGGGAGGTTTGCTTTTATGGCTGTATGCAGCACTACAAACTCAAGGCTTTGATCATCTCAGTAATCAACAGTAATGAGAAACATCAGTCTATGAGAAATGCATTGCTCAAGGGATTATGGGAAATGTAGTACAGCAGAGGAGTCACCACATCCCTGTGGGGAAAGGGAACCGTTTAGACGCGGGGCAGGATGCTTGTCATCCATTCCTGCTAAAAATAAAACGGTGCTTTCGGTCTTCGAACTTGTGTTTACTGATTCAGTGCCACATCTGCACCACCATTCTCATCTCATGTCATACCGTTCAGTCGAGAACTTGTAAGTAAAACCACAACTAAAGACAGTTCATGAAAGCTAAAGGTGCTTGAAATGTTTGTGGTGGTGGTGGAGGGTTAAGGGTGGGGGTAGGCAGAGCAATAGCTTACATAAATTTGACAGGGTGCTCTTATTTTTGCCCGAGTTAAAATTACCAGATGGCTCCACACGTTTGACAGTCTTTCACACATTCCCTATATTAAGAGTGTGCTCAGAAAAGCAGTTATATTTAGCCCAGTTACTGCTGTTTGCGATTCTCCTTTCAGCTCAACTGGCGTTAATACATCAACAGCTCTTCTTGGCTTCATTACACATAATGTTCTTGCAAAGGCTTGAGGCCAAAACACGAGGTGTGAGTGTGTTTTGTCTCATAACACTGATTTAGTGCTGATGTCAGGTGATGCAAAAATGGCCCACGTCCCACTGTAGTCTCAACAAGTGCCTTGTTAGCATAATTAAAATAGAGTGGCGGGACTGACGAAAAACATGAACGTCATCGCGGTTCTACAGCATCCAACCTGTTGATTCATCTAGTCAACAATGTATTATGAAAGCTAAGTGGACTGAAGCAATATAGGTCTTATCGAATGACGGAATCGCTTGACGTTTGGTGTTAGTGGTTCTCACACATTTTATGTGCTAAATATGAATACATGAATACAGTACTAAAACACAGGCAAAGTTCCATGTGTACGCAGTGCAACACCTCTATTGAATGATACATCATGAAACAGTCAGTGTGACCAATGCAGTCCCTTTCCCGAATGAAGTGAATAGTAGGCAGGGTTGCCAGGTTTTCAAAACAAAACCCACCCAGTTGCTACGCAAAATTAGCCCAAAACTAGCCCAATTGCGTTTCGAGGGGGGTTCACCGGTAAAAATCGCACTCCGGGAGGTAAAATACAATTTTTTTCGGCAGGGTTCCTCCAGTAAAATTCACATTCCAGGGGCTAAATATCACATTATTGGGGGCGTTTAAATCCGCGGACATGAAAAACAGCCCGCGGCAACAGTGTTAAAGTAGCGCAATTCCGCGGGAAAACTGGGGACTTGGCAACACTGAATAGTGAATCAAAAACTTTCAGGGCAACCAGTGTAGTTTGATTCACGAACGAATGACTCTTACGTAGGTTCTTTTTAGTGAATCAAAACATTCAGAGCAACCAGTGCAGTCTAATTAATGAATGAATGACTCCTATAAGTCAGTTTTTCGTAGTGAATCAAAAACTTTCAGGGCAACCAGGGTAGGCTGATTCAGGAATTTATGACTCTTATGAGTCGGTTTTTCATAGTGAATCAAAAACTCTCAGGGCAACCAGTGTAGTCTGCTTCGCAAACTAACGATTCTTATTAGTTGGTTCTTTGTAGTGAATCAAAAACTTGCAGGGCAATCAGTGTAGTCTGCTTCGCAATCTAACGATTCTTATTAGTTGGTTCTTTGTAGTGAATCAAAACATTCAGAGCAACCAGTGTCCAAAAGCTTAGGCAGCTGACTTGTTGCACAAGGGTACCTCACAAAACTCATTTCAGACTGACTTCTGAGGCAGCTTAACTCTTTATTGATTGAACAGAATAGAATTTTGTCTGTAAGTAAATATTTAATTACAACAATACAAATTTTTCACTAGAAATGACATACATTTACACAACAACTGAACCACAACTTTTAGATGTCTTTTTTTAATTTTATTTTTTTAGCTCAAACGCACAGGATTGTGGGATATCATAGGCAGCGAAGGATACATCTATGCTGCCTTCAAAAATTAATCAGATAAAGGTATGTCAGTAGACAGGATGTGACACGATCATTGAATTCCTACCTCCGTATGATGCCTGCATGCTATAATTCTTGAACAAATAACTCTAAAGACGTGGAGCTTTTATAGTGAATCAAAGAAATTCAGCACAACCAGTCTGATTCACAAACGAATGACTCATATGAGTTGATTCTTTGTAGTGAATCAAACACAGACTCTGACTCGTTGTTCATATGAAAGTGTGTACTTAAAGATACACATTGTGTTTTTTTGGTAATATTTAAAACAAAAACAAAGTGTGTTTAGTATTGTTGTTCAATGCATAATTAAAGCAAATTATTGGATTGTATTAATGCCAGCTCTAAAAAGGCAGCATAAAAAGTGTAAAATCACCTTTTGCAGGAACTGATTTAAACTCATTAATGAATTTATCTCATCATTTTGGAAGTTTCCCCAAATATTTATTCTTAAAAGGTATTAAAAGACTTGTTAATGGAAGTGTTAAGGAACCAGAACTGTGAAAAGGAATCAAAAAAGTAATCATGAAATTCTTTCCAGTTACCATCCTTAAACCCTATAGTTCACATTAAGAAGAAGCCTTTTGACCTTTGATGACGTCAACGCTTCTCTTCCCAACAATGTGTCACAATGATGTCACGCTGTCTGGAACAAGGTTAAGTTATCTGTTATCCAGAGGGCCATTTGGTCTAACCTGGTCATTCTTAATCTTCAAACCGCCTGCTACACTCTTAAAAATAAAGGTGCTTCACGATGCCATAGAAGAACATTTTTGTCTAAATGGTTCCATAAAGAACCTTTAACATCTGAAGAACCTTTCTGTTTCACAAAAGGTTCTTTGTGGCGAAATAAGGTTCTTCAGATTACAAAAAGGTAAGAAAGAGATGGTTCTTTAAAGAACCTTTGACTGAATGGTTCTTTGTGGAACCAAAAATGGTTCTTCTATGGCATCGCTTGAAGAACCTTTTGAAGCACCTTTATTTTTAAGAGTGTACCAGTTGAGTTGGGAGGTGTGAGTGGGTTGACCTGAGGTTTCTTTGCCAAGAGCTCGGCTGGATGGTCGGATCAAAGTGTATCTTTTTAATGATGGTAGTGGGGAGGGCAAGCAGGGAAACATAAGATAAATGAGATATCACCATGGCGAGCGCTCCAAGCCAGCAGGTGTTTCTGAGGCTATTTTTAGCTCCATTAGGGCAGCGAGCCCAATGCCTGTGACTCATTGTTGAAGCTCATTGGCTGACTCCATGAGTGCTGTAAGAACACAGGCTGCTCTTTGTAAAGAGCTCTCTCAAGTCAGAATTAATATTCCCCCCATCATTCCAGGATGCTTAGGGTCATCTGTTTGGCTCACTAGAGAGAGCCGCTCCTGTCGCTTCAAAGTCGCCTCTCTTCCGAGAAGTGCCGTCACGTCAACAAACCAAGGTGAATTTTTGCTAAACACCCAGAAGTTGGACCTCAAGTAGAGCTGACAGGCATAGCCGACGTGTATCAGTGTCGACAGAAACTGTGAGAGCTTGTGTGTGTGTATGTTTCTGTCTTATATAAGGGATGATATAATATCCATGGGTGCTCTCGGGGAGGAGACACCACACAGCGCAGCTCAATATCTGCAGGAAGAGGAGTCATTATGATGTCGCCAGCGTTGCCATGGCAGCCAGTTTGGGTGGTGGATTGGGTGTGGGTTTTGTCATAGTCTAAGATTGCACCACTTGCTTTTATGTTGCTATTTATAATCAGCGGTTGCGCATGCAGACATTTTTGATGATGGCGGAGAACATTATGTTCAACCAAACAAGCACACAAATGCTTTACCATTAATGTGTGAATTGCTGCGTGTGTCACTGTAAGTGCCTTGCTATGGCATCTCATTAGGGGAATATTCTAGGCTTAAGAGACACTGGTTCATGGATAGAATTCATGGTTTAAAGGCTTTTCCTCTGTGTGTGTGTGTGTGTGAGAATGGAACAGGTGGTGGTGCATTATGCCAATAACAAGCTTTCTGAGGATTTAAGTTACATAGCTAATGAATCTAGTCTCTTGCATCCAGTGTGTTTATTGAAATTCTATCTATCTATCTATCTATCTATCTATCTATCTATCTATCTATCTATCTATCTATCTATCTATCTATCTATCATCGTTCTGTCGTTCTATCATTCTATTGTTCTGTCATTTTGTCATTCCGTTGTTCTATGTATTGTTCAATCAAGACATTCTATCTATCCATCCATCCAGCCAGCCAGCCATCGTTCTGTCTGTCATTTTGTCTGTCGTTCACAATATAAGATATTTTGAAGATTGTTTCAACTTTTTTTATCCCCATAATGAAAATAGTAGGATCCCAAACAACAACTTCGGACCCCATTGACTTTCAGCTTGGACGAAAAAAAATGTGTCTTTTCAAAACGTTTTCTTTTGTGCTTGACATAAGAAATAGAGTGATACAGGTTTGGAACAACAAAAACATTTAATAGAAATGACATATTTATATATAATAAATTACGTTATTGATTCTGTTTATCAGTCATTAAGGCTATATACTAAAGTGCTCATTAAAAATTAGCCAACTAATCCATCATGCTGACTAAGAGGAAAAACCATTTGACATAATCATGTTTCCAGACACTTGCTTACTCAGTTAACCTTAAAGTGACTTGATTTCTGTGTGGGATTTTTTGCTGTTACATCATCCCCAATTGTAAAACAACCACTGTGTGATTTGCCTCAATGCGAAATTCGCTGGACCATAAGTATGTCCTGACCACCTGTTCTGTAAACTTCTTTGTCTTTCTTCTCCACACCCATAGATCATTCTGTACGTATACACTTTCCAAACGCCATGTCTTCGTAATTGCTTTTCGTCACGCAGAAGAGTCACAGTCTCTTATGATGAGCGTCTCCTCTTATCCGCTTTCCAAGGGACTGTCCTACAGGCTTGCTATTGATTTTCACTGTCTCTCGGATATATATATAGTTCTTGGGACCTTGGGGATGCCCTCTGCTTTAAAACAACCACTGTGTGATTTGCCTCAATGCGAAATTCACTGGACCATAAGTATATCCTGACCACCTGTTCTGTAAACTTCTTTGTCTTTCTTCTCCGCACCCATAGATCATTCTGTACGTATACACTTTCCAAACGCCATGTCTTCGTAATTGCTTTTCGTCACGCAGAAGAGTCACAGTCTCTTATGATGAGCGTCTCCTCTTATCCGCTTTCCAAGGGACTGTCCTACAGGCTTGCTATTGATTTTCACTGTCTCTCGGATATATATATAGTTCTTGGGACCTTGGGGATGCCCTCTGCTTTTTTGTACCCGGTGTATTACTTGTAATGAGGCACAGCTTGAAGACTACAGCAGCAATTTTCCATAATGGTGAAGGTGTGATGATGGCTCTAAGGAGGGAGGATGATAGGGGAATAAGAGGCAGGAACACAAACATCACAACTTTCTGAACAACAGACTGCAGCACTGCAGTCTCCATACTGACCAGAGAGGTCAGTCGAACACACTGGACCAAACCATGGCTAGTAATAACCTTCAGAATTGCTCATGGAATGCTGGCTGGGATTCTTATTTAGACACACTACTGCAGAGTTGTTTCTACTGTATCTCTGACTACTGTATCAGAGAAGCTCATACGGGGCCATACTTAGAAACTTTTGATGGGGGAGGTGTTCAGCGGAGGAGGGAAATGAGGACATTTTTTTTCTAGCATGTTGGAAGATTCAGCTTAAGACCTGCTCACACCAAGCTATAACTATAGTGTTAAACAATGTTTTAAAAAAAAAAAATGAACCAAACTATAATGATAATGACACAGGAACAATATTGTTAGAATCACTTTCATACCGATTTTTTTTAACAGCTGATTAACGATAAAAATGATAAAAACATTGAAAGCCAACTTGACTTTAAAACACATACGGCAATTATTTTCAAATTAATTTTAAAATAATAAAGTTTAAATGTAATGTCTCTAAAAGTGTCATGTGGTGTAACTATCAAGTAACAATAATAAAATAAAATAAATTCTCTTGCAATGAATACATGTGAATGAATAAATTGTCAAGGTAAAACATTTTTTATTTTTTTATTTTATTTTTATAAATATTCATGAAGTCATGAATGTCATTATGTTTTGGAGTAGTGAACACATTGCATTTTACACATGGTCTTGACATGTCATTTTCTGATATTGACCTTGTCATGAGTGTCTCCAGGGGTCCGGTATATGACATAACATTTTTTTTAACTATGCATGTTGGTTGTACCACATGACTTTGTTGGTTGCCCCGCATGACTTTGATTTGATGGACTCAAGTTTTTCAAATATTACCAATTTCAAAACCAAAGATATTCATATCCTCATATATGTATACCTGATCATTTAAATATCTCTGAATAATTAATAATAATAAACCATCAAAATGTAGCAAATACTTTTTTACTAAATCCTTCTATTCTCACTTCTTTATTTCTCAGTGGACATTAAACCAGAGGTTCCACTGGCTCTTGATCCGGGCTCCCCACTGGACCTACGTACAGACGTTAGGATGCAGAGCTCTGCTTCAGATCCCACTGTGTGGGAAAGACAACTCCAACAAGAGCTGCTCCTCATTCAGAAACAGCAGCAGATTCAGAAACAGTTACTCATTAGTGAGTTCCAGAAGCAGCACGAGAACCTGGTTCGCCAGCATCAGGCCCAGTTACAGGAGCATTTGAAGGTACCAACACAACCCTGTTGTCATACTGAGCTGACACAACACAGTCCAACTAGATGAATAAATGTATAATAAACATCTGCCTCTCAGTTGCAGCAAGAGCTACTTACTATGAAGCAACAACAGGAGCAGCTGGAGAAAGAGAGGAAACTAGAGCTCCAGAGTCAGGAGAGAGAACTGGAGAGAAATCGCCGTGAACAACATGTCCTGGTCCTCCGCAACAGAGAGAAGAGCAGAGAGAGTAAGAGCTCATCATCACACTCACCCACACAACAGTCAAACACTCCACAACCTGTCTGTACCTAATACCGTCCAAATGTCATCAGTCAAATCAAATGACACATTTATATGACGTCTGCCTCTTTTCCATGTTCACTTAAGAAGGTGTTGAACAACACAGGATGAAAGTTACCAAAAAAAAAAAAAAAGAAAAATCTGCATAAATAAAACAGCAGTTATTCGTTTTACAGCTTAATGAAACTGAAAAATGAAATAAAACAAATAATGAAGTATCTAATATTCAAATGTATTTTGTATGTATGTATATATATATATATATATATATTAGTGCTGTCAAACGAAATAATAATCCAATAATAATAACAATAATAGTCCTGTCGCATCCAAAATAAAAGTTATTGTTTACATAATGTATGTGTGTGTACTGTGTACATTTATTGTGTATATATAAATACATACACATACAGTATATATTTCAAAAATATTTACATGTATTTACATGTATATATTTTAGTGCTGTTAAATGATTAATCACGATTAATCGCATCCAAAATAAAAGTTGTTGTTTATATAATATATGTATGTG
>NW_015539887.1:1270352-1271217 GCF_001515605.1 Sinocyclocheilus anshuiensis
GACATGTAAACCCATGTAAATATTTTCAAAATATATACTGTATGTGTGTGTATATTTATATATACATATTAAATATACACAGAACACACACATATAATACTCAAACAAAAACTTTTATTTTGTATGCGATTAATTGTTTGACAGCACTAATATATTTATATTCATATTATAAATATATTTAAAATATAAACAACTTATTTTTCTTAAATATATACATACATGTGTGTGCATTTATATATATAAATATATATATATATATACATATACACACAGTACACATACATATATTAGGTAAACAAAGACTTTTATTTTGGATGCAATTAATCATTTGACAGCACTAGATCATTTATATTGAACCAGGAATGTATTGGGTTTTGACGTTTTCTTGTACCTCAGTAAGCAACATATCCGTATTCCAGGTGTCTGTTAGACTCTCTAGGAACGGAAAAGACATGATTTGTTCTGGATAATTATACTAAGGGCTGAATACTTTAAAATGTTAAAGTCATAGTCAAAAGATCAAATTCAGCTTGATAATGTCAGATAACTTTGATAGAAAGGTATGTAATGGATTACAATAAACCAAAAATTATTCATACAGCTGTCAATATTTACACAACTATCAATACTTTGTCAGGTGACCCTTAGCCTTAATGACAGCCTGGACAGCCTGTGGCATGCTGTCAACCAGCAAACCTGAACTTCAATTTTTTCCCAGACTCGGTCTGAATAATCTGAATAATTACATTTGTATCAATTTTACTGGTAGTCCACTGTATGAAGAATTTTTGGGTATAATATATCACAGTTTAGTTTATTTTGCTATCCTCACTTTACATAAATGAACTATAGTGTCCTACACCCA
>NW_015539887.1:1271953-1282551 GCF_001515605.1 Sinocyclocheilus anshuiensis
CTCTCTCTCTCCCTCCCTCCCTACCATTAAGTAACTTGTGCATTGTTTTACTTACTACTTTTTGACATATCCGACCGAACTACAAACTTTCCAGTGATGTCTGTGAGAAATGGATATTCACTCGACAAGCTCGCTCATCTGCTCTGCCGCGCGCTCAATCCACTCAGCGTGATTTACTTACCAGCTGGCGCAAATCAGCTATACAGGCATTAATACGGAATGTTTTATATTCATTACATACATATACTTCGTAGACATCTTTAATCTCTAATAACTCCATTCTGCTGTCTGTTGTCAGTACAGGAGCTCAGTATCGGGCCCGATACCGATACCAGTATTCGTTTGACAGATACAGTACTGTGCCAACTGTAAGTGTAACAACAGTAATTATCAGGCCTTTGGTGCCCTTTGCTGATGCACGGGCTTCATCTTGGGCTTTTTTATTTTACTTTTCTCTGCGCCGGACGGCGCTGATGTCTTTTCCCTAATATAGTCTAGTAGTCTAGTATACTGCCTATACTGTGTTCATCATAAAATGCATTTTGTATAATTATATGTATATAATATATATGTTAATGTTTAGATTTTAATTTATGTATATGTTAATATTAATATAGAACGAAAGAAACATTTTTTTTGAGCAACTGGGATGGTGCCCCCTGGGAGTTGGTGCCCTACGCAAACTGCGTCCTCTGCGTATAGGGAGCGGCGGTACTGGTGCCAAAGCATAATGGCCCAAAACACAACTTTAAAGACCTTTTATGTTAGAATAGCCTAATAAGTTTAAATATATATTTGAAAACTACACTTTCCCGGAAGACCTATCATTTCATATCGTCATGTGACCACGATAATATCGAGACAGTTTTGATATCGCAATATGCTATCCCTAGTAGATAGTTAATATATATAATATATAATCATTTTATTATTTATGTGGGTAAATCTGAAGAATATTAATTCAAATGTATGGGTGAATCTCATTAAAATACATGAAAATTAAATAATTACATTAAAATGAATAAATCTTTATCTTTATTTAGTAAACATACAGCTATATGCTTTTTATATAAACAAATTAATGGCAGTATATACAATATATATATATATATATATATATATATACATAAAAGAAATAAGTAAATATATGATTACAGATTAAAAAAACATTTAGAGGAAAATGTGCTTAATTATCATTAATAATTATGATAATTAAAATATTCTCATAATTTAAAAAAATAATGCACAATTAGAATAGATTTAGTTTTCGATAGTTCCCTTTTCAGTAAGCAGACAAAATTTCTTATTTTTGTCTTTTGATTTTTAATAAGAAATGTGACTTCATATTAACACCCTTGACAGGTTTCATACAGATTACTCATAAATAGATCAATTAGAACAATTAGAACGTCAGTTTTGCACAAAGTTTGATTTAACAGCCTTCAAGAGTGCTTCACTGCTGCTATCCAGAAGAGGGGGATATTCCTTCATTTGTTTAAAGGTGCTCAAAAATGTTTAGCCAGTGATGTTACAGAGGCATCTGAACTGGAGCGTGTGGGTGAATGTGTAGGAGAGATGCTATTGTTTGAGGCCGATCCTGCTGTGTCTGGGAGTGGCAGTAATGCAGTCATTTCTCTGACCTTGAATTGAAGCCAAACTCTGGAAACATTCTTTCTGTTTACAGTGACTGTATCACGCTAACCACAGAATGTTAGTCGAGCTCTGTCAGGAATGTCTCAGTTTTATTGTATCTATAATTTGAATCAACCCCAAGATGCTCATAATTTCTGTTTGTGCGTCTCCTGGTCTGACAGGTGCAGTGGCCAGCAATGAGGTCAAGCAGAAACTCCAAGAGTTTCTGTTGAGTAAATCCACCAAAGACGGTACAACCAATGGGGTCCCCCAGAGCTCCAAACTGTGGTACACGTAAGTAACCTTCACATACCTCAAATACCTTAAAACATTTGCTGTTTTAAAAGAGCTGGATTTTAGTTTTCAGACTGTTCATTTTAAATTAATTTAAATTTAAATACTATTTAAAAATGTAACTTCTTAATAGATAAATCAAAATATTATTCACTATGATTGTAAAGTTTGTGGTCGGATTGGGATTGTAAAGTCTCTTATGCTCGCTAAGGCTGCATTTATTTGATCAAAAATACAGTAAAAACAGTAATATTTTGAAATAGTATTGCTATTTAAAATACCTGTTTTCTATGTGCATATGTTTTAAAATATAATTTATTCATATGACGGCAAAGCTGAATTTTCAGCATCATTACTTCAGTCTTTAGTGTCACATGATCCTTCAGAAATCATTCTAATATGCTGATTTGATGCTCAAGAAGCATTTTTATTATCATCATTGCCGAAAACAGTTGTGTTGCTTAATATACATTATTTTTAGGATTATTTAATGAATATTATGTTTAAAAGAACAGCATTTATTTAACATATCTTTGTAACATTATAAATATCTTTACTGCTTAATAAATTGTATTAATTTCTTCTTCTTTTAAAAAAAAAATCTTATTTACTCCAAACTTTTGAATGATTGTGTATTTAAATGCTGTAAAATATTTAAAAAATAAATAAAGCAAGACTGGAGGAATATTTCAGACTTTCCTAGTAAAATGTAGGTGATTTTAACTAATAATCAGTAATGTGATACTAAGGTGGATAGTACTAGTGCACAAAAGAGCTGTCAGCTGTATTTATGACTGTGAGGTAAGTTCAGGAGTTCAGTTTGCATCTCCTTTCTGTTCAGGGCCTCCCATCACACCTCTCTGGAGCAAAGTTCACCTCCTTTGGGAGGAGCGTCCTCCTCCTGCAAGATCTCCCTGCTCTCCCCACTAGACTCCCGGGATGACTTTCCTCTGAGGAAGACGGGTAGGTTTCTAAAAGTTGGCCTCTCAAAACTGTCACAAAAAGACGTTACTCGCACTATCGTTTCGTAATATCATCATAATGTGCATTGCATTCATGAGCAGTGTTGGGGGTAACGCATTACAAGTAGCGCGAGTTACGTAATCAGATTACTTTTTTCAAGTAACTAGTAAAGTAACGCATTACTTTTTAATTTACAAGAGAATATCTGAGGTACTTTTTCAAATAAGTAACGCAAGTTACTTTTTTTTCCCCAATTTATTAATGCATTACTTTTAAAAGTAACTTTCCCCAACACTGTTCACGAGACATACTACAAATTATATTTAATTTCCGCTTTTATTGCTTTATGAAACATGGGAGGTGGGGTTACAGTATGACTCAAAAGTCTTTTTCCCAGAATTACAAGATCCCTTGAGAGACGACGCATAGGCTCAGATTTGCATTATTTCAGGGATAGTTTAAAGAGTGGATTTCCACAGTAAGATTTCTTTTCCTCTGAGCATGCTATAGAACCACAAATTTCCTAAAACGCTAAAGGTATATAATTTTCAGCTATATAAGAGGCTTTAATTATTTCGAAAATCCTTGACTTTTCGCAGAAAACACCACAGGTTTGTTGACTCAGTGCTGGAAGGAGTCTCGTAGGAAGTCAGTATTAATGTGAGTTATGACTCCCACTTGGCTGGCCAGTCATGAGTTCTTGCAAAGGCCGAACTGTTCATAACTGTGCTGTTAAGTCACGGAAATGACATTACATTCCTTCCCCTTTGTGTCCCTTTGAATTATGACAGTAAACAATTATACCTGCTTAAATGCTTTACCATATGGGTTGGCATGTTGTGTATTTACATAATTTAGGGATCAGGCAAGTGAGTTTTAATCCTAAATTATGCGGACTGTGTCTGCCAAATGTAAACTAATCTAAGGTAATTATGTAGGTTGTTCTGTTCAAATAAGCACTTTATAGACACATGAAAGAGACGTGTTTATTGTCTTAGCTTTTGAACAGTAACCTCCCAGTTTCAGCATCAATTTCTGCTTTGCTCCTCTGAAACCAGCCAATATCCTGAGAACTAAAAGGAGCGGAAGGTTCTGGAATCCAAACAGCCTGCTGAGAAATCAATGGCTGTCCCAAGCAAAAAAAAAAAAAAAAAAAAAAAAAAAAGAAAGAGAACTTTTTTTTTTTTTTTTTTTTTTTTTCAAAAAAAAAAAAAAAAAAAAAAAAAAAAAGAGAGATAGAGAGGCCTGAGCTGTTGCTGTTAGGAAAATGTACAAATATGAACTGCTTTGGTCCCTATCCCACAGTATTAAGATCAATGACAAATGGCGTGACCATAATAAAGAAAACAAAAAATCTTGTTGAAAATACCTATTTCAAATTTTGAAATATAAAAATGCCTCTTTTTTAAGAAAAGTTTACATTTAATGACTCTAAAAATGTCATGTGGTGTAACTATCAAGTAATAATCAATAGACTAAATTTGAGTATATTTGAATACATGTGAGTGTAAAATGAGTGTAAAAATTATTTTAAATATATATTTAAATGTAAAAATGTTTTTTTATTATTAATTCATAGATATAATAACGTTTTTGAGAAATTGCACCATATGATATTTTACTAACCTTGCCTTGTGAAAAAATATACAAATCTAATATTTTAAGAGACCTTGACACAAAATATCTGATATCTTAAGAGACCTTGACACACTCTATGATATTGCTTCCCTTAATGTTTCCTGTTTTTCCTTTGTTTAAAGTTAGTTTTTTAGCTGACATTTAAAAAAAATAATATGCTGTGAACAGTTTTATTCTCTCTAAGAAATAATAATAAAATTATGCCAAAATATCTTAATTTTTTTCAATTATAATTTTTCTTTATTCATTGTGTTAGAACTTATTCAAGCAACAAACTTTTGGAATAAACCATTTAAATTTATTTAGTTCATCAATATGCACCAGATAACCAAATAAGTGTCTTTAAGTGTGTTAATCTTATCCATTGCCTAAACCTTTTAAAACCTATTTCCTTCTAGTTGGATCAAACTCTATATGTGGTCACATCCATGCAAGGTCCCTTCCCCCTCTTCCTGTCCGTCTCAATTAGAGTCCCCTCAAATTAGACACGCAACAGGAGCCGCACAAAGATGCTGGTTGTTCCACGTCCTGGATTTCATCTGAGATGCTTGACTGGCATATGTCAAGAGGTTAGGTTAGCACTGTGGAGAGAACTAACCAAAACAAGGCAAATTTAGTGAGTACTACAGGAACTGACACTTTTTTAAAGAGGTAATCCTTCATTTCCTTTGAGTCCTTAGTGCTGTATCATCTGCAGAACTCAATGTGGCTTTGGTTTGATCACACTGTTCTCGACTGAAGTTGTCAAAGACAAACAAGCCATTTATCTCCAAAGCATCACACGTTTGTTTACTTGCCATGTATCTTCTGTGTGCCGAGTTCTGGACCAGAAAACATTCATGTGGCGGCACATGACACTGCTGCGGGGAGGAATAGTCTAGCTTATTGAAGAGAAGGAAAAACCTTCTTAGTCTTGACCCACATACCAAACATGTGGAGCAGGTGCAGCTGAGATGAGCGGGATTTGAGTTTGTGTGTTTTAAATGGTGGATATTTTGGGCCGCCAGACCAGGCTTGCATTATTATGTCATGCCAGTTTTCCCCACTGGATATGGAGGGATGGAGGAAGGGAAAAAAATAAAAATGAACCGAGATGCAATGACGAAGTAATATGGTTTGCAAGGGCAGTGTTGTTGCATCACATAGTCCTCATCTCCTGGGTAAACAGGTGTTTGTATTTTTACTAATGAGAGAAAAAGTATCAGAGAGGCGGCAGGCAGGATCAGGTGTGTGCAAATACACATTGCCTTTAGAAAATTTGACTAAGCTATTCTTCAAAAGAAATGCAAAAGATGCACAAAGTTTAAGGAAGCACCGATATTGAAATGTCTGACTGATTAATTGTAAATATAAACTACTTTGTGTATATATATATATATACACTGAACAAAATTATAAACGCAACACTTTTATTTTTGCCCCCTACAGTAAGCATGTTCTTTTTTGCCATAGTCTATTGCTGTGGTTTAAGATCTGAATCTTAAAATAAGGAATATAACATTTAGAATATTTATATATAATAAATAATTTATTTATATTGTATCAGTGTAAATATTTGTCAATATTTATCCTGATTAAAAAAAAAATGCACATATAATCTTATTAACAATATAGTGCCGATACAGTGGGCCCTATCATACATCCGGCGCAATGCTATTTTGAGGCAACTGAAATAGACTGCGCCATTGACCATCAAAAACCTGGTCTGGCGCAATATTTTTTATTTATTTTTTGTTATTTAAAGAGCACGTTAGTAACATGCGAATGTTACAACGTGCGTACACTTTGCTTATTACACACACAGGGATGCGCAGCAGCACACAAACATTTTTAAAAATGAAAAATTAAAGGATTAAAATGTAAAAGATTATTATTGTGTACATAAATATAAAAATGCCTACTTGTCATAATGGATAGTCTTTGCATGTATCAGAATTACGCACACGAGCAGATACGTTCCCTCACTAGAGAAGCGTTCAGTTTTTCTGCTTGCAAATTCCGCCATGTAAATAGCGAATCTGCCATGGCGCGAGTGCACCTGGCTTTTAAATGGAATGGGAGATGAGACTCTTGATTGGTTTATGGCACGTTACGCCCAAAACACACCCATTACTCATTAAGAGAATAGGGACAACCCTTTTAGACCATGACCATTTTTCCCGTTGTTAAACTAGCAAAAGTGGATTCGGACACGCCCTAAGCACAATTGCGCCGTGCGCTTTAGACCATGCACTAAGATCGTTAAAATAGGGCCCATTGTGTATAACAATAAATTATTATTGTCAAGGTCCAAAATTACCTTTCTGTCACACCTTAGTGTGGCATTAGTGTGATAATGTGTGGAATTAGTTGAATTGCTAAAACTGACTAGCCATAAATATTTCTTACACGAAACTGTGTTTTCTATAATTTTTTTTATATTAAAAATGCAGTATATATTTGTCCTTATGTCAGTTGGATTATTTGAATTTCATTGTCCTAATTTCAGTTTAATTTTTGTTTTTGTAGTAATTTTGTTGTGTTTTTTTTTTCTTTTATAGTATTTATTCATTTTATTTATTGCTTTTAGTTTTAGTTATTTTACTACTATAACTTAATCTAAATGAAAATGAGAGATGTTGCTAAAGTTGTTGCTAACAATTTTTTTAATGGATTTAGTTCCATTTAACAATAATAATCCTGTCTCTCACCACTTACATTAAGTTACCATAACTAACAACAAGCAACTGTGTTTCATTTATTTAGCCATTTTTACTTTATTTGCTAAGTGTTAATTATTAACCATGGTTAGCACATCTTAGAAGATATGATCTTTTTTGGTCACTTTACACATACACTCTTCACACTTGTCAGACACATGCTAAGCCACACAACTCCGAAGGGAACCTTGTCTTTGGGTTGAGACAACACAATAAATAGACCTCAGTAGTTTGTGCCCTCCAGCGCTGCTTTCAAATGTAACAATATGATTGATTTATGGGCCTGTTAAGTCGTTGCCTCATACATATTCCTGTTTGACTTGGCCTCTGGTTCCAGGCCGTGTGTCAGCGCGAGGAAAAATCAAGAAGGTGTTGGGCCTGTCGCTCCGCTGTTTTTGTGGAGTAGAGTGATGTGTTCTCCCATGGCATCACGATCACAGCCTCTTACTAAAGCCACCAACAATCGCTCTTCCACCTCCACAGCAATAGGGTTGCGTTCCCGTGGTGACAGGCTGTAGTATCGAATAAAAATAGAAGGCAATCAGGACGGTGTGGGGTGCAAGGCGGATTGAAGAGGGCTCCCTGCAGTTCGCTCTCAGCCCACTCCGCTAGCGGGATTTACATCCCATTAGCGCACTGCTGGATGGGTGCAGACAGTCCTGCCTCTGCTTCTGAAGAGGCCTGGAATAGCAGCCCAGCCCGCGGTCCAGTTCTCTCCCTCTCGTTCTCTCCTCTGAGATTACTGCTTACAGCTGTGTCTTCCCATGACTCCCACTTCTCATACTGACTCATCCTATATGATCATATACATTTGGTCAGCTGTCTTTTTAGTATGGCAACAATCTCTCTCTCCCTCGTTTGGCTGCTCCCTTCAGGGGTCTTAGCATGGCAACACTACTATTCAAAAATAAGGAAAATCATAAGTTCTCAACTGCAAAAAAAAATAAAAAATGCATCTAATCACATACTTGCCAGTATTTAAAAGACAAATTTAAAAATGTATAATTATTTAAAAAATGAATGAATAATTGTTATACAAAAATTAAAAAACGTATTCCAGAACCTTCCATTTATTTATTTATAAATATGTATCTATCCATCTATCCATCTATCTATCTATACTATCTGTAATCTTCATCTTCTCTTGCTAAACAATTTTTGTACTGTTGTTTGTTTGCCAGTGTATGTCTAGTTCAGCTTGTGAAGCAAAACCAGTAGAGGACCACTGATCTAGATTATAACTTGAACACACTAGATGGTAGTGTTACTATTGCACAATGGGGAACTGAGGGGAAAAAAATAAAACATTGCTCATAATAACGAGACCGAATTTCGATATTTTTGGCTGCTAGTTGTAATGTGGGTGTTTCCCAAAGGGAGGCACTGGATGTGGGTGGCTGGCTTACTCACTCGCATCTAGGGCTGGGTATCGTTCAAAAATTTTCGATATCGATACCGATACGATACCTTGACTTCGATACCGGTTCCTGAACGATACTTTTTTGTATACCAATTTTATGAAATCTATTTTAACAAGATTACATTATCTAAAAAAAAAACTTTGGTTTTATTTTTCACCTTGTTGATGTTTATACAGACTCAAAGACTCATCTCCTGAGCCACTTCACAAAGGAACAAAATGTAACTAACAAAAAATCAGTGCAAATAGTTTTAATAAAGCTCAAATAGTCTTCAGTTTACACATCTGTTAGCTACATTTACACTAGTGCGTGTTCGTTTTAAAACGCATAGCTCAGACAGAATCATCATTTCTATTCATTTTCCACTGATTTACTGATGAGCATTAGCAGCTTCCAGCGCTGTCTTCCTGTGTTCTCTCTTCCATGATCGCTGCTCTGACAGAGGAAATAACATATTTAATTTCAGCAACATTACATGGTCAAATTTGTCGGAGATAGTGGAAAGCCGGCTTGAAACGCAGTGGAAACGCCAGTATGACGAGGATCGTTTTCATTTTAAAACAAAAACGCACCAGTGTAAATGTAGCCTTACAGCTACGGGGGCTGGGACGCATTCACACTAAAGCCTCACGTGTGAGCCACATCTCTGAGTGTGACGCGGACCGACTGTGCAGACCTATCGGTGTATTACAGTAGACTGCTCCGTACGTTTTCGCATCGTTCTCGCGGATGTCAAACACTGATCGATCTGCGCCGCTTCTAATCGAGCACACCTAGTGCTGCAGGCTTATTGGCTCACTGACGGTGATGAGATTAACCCCTTAGGTATCGAAATTTGCTACCGAACGACGAGACGTTTTTCGATACTCGATGGTATCGAGGCAATTCGGTCGGTACCTAAAAAGTATTGAACTCGATACCCAGCCCTACTCGCATCCCATCAGAGAGTTGTTTAGAAACACTTGCCTGTACATCACAGTCATATAAACAGACACGTCTCCATAATCCAAAATATTTAAATGATGACAAAATACTCCATAGGGTTTATTTGATATAATTATGTAAATTTCGTCTTCACTTGCAGTCTTTGTCTTTTTTTTTTTGTTGTTGCACATTTTGCATGAATATGTTTTTGCATAGACAGGATGTGGCGTGCTGCATTCACTCATCAAAACATCTGTTACCACCCAATTTTGTCTGGTAATTTATTTACTACCATACAGAGACTAACTATATAAAAAAAAACTCTACAGCTAAACACTGCTAAAGTCTTGAGTGCATGTAAAATATCTAGTTGACTTCATAAAATATCTGTAGATTGAATTATTTGGAGCTGTTATATTATTCTAATATTAATACATTTATAATTTTAATAATGTCATGAAAATTAATGTCATAATTTATTTAGATTAATTATTATGTATCTGTTAAAAAATAAATAGAGTAAAAACAGTAGTATTGTGATATACTACTATTAGTTTAAATGGTTCTCTATTTTTAATATATTTTAAAATGTTATAATAAAAACATTCTAATAAGTTGATGTTATTACATCATGTAACACTTTTGTTATTATTAATGTTGAAAAGGAATTTGCAGCTTATTCTTTTTGTAGAAGATTACTTTTTTCAGGTTTCTTTGATGAGCAAAAGAACAACTTTTATTTGAAATCGAAATCTTGTGTAACATTACAAAGGTTTACTCTCCTTTTCAATCAGTTTAATGTATCTTTGCTGAATAAAAGTAGAATTTCTTGAATAAAAGATTTTACTGATCCTAAATGTTAATTTATATACAAATATTTTTTTTTTAAATATATATAATATAATATAATATTATATAAAAATGCATTCTTTCTTATTTTTCTGAACATACTTTTTACACAGTGTATGATCAGCCTGGCTTTTTTTTTTTTTTTTTTTACTTAAAACCTTTTTTGCTAAGGCTAATT
>NW_015539887.1:1282938-1310488 GCF_001515605.1 Sinocyclocheilus anshuiensis
GCTAATTTACTCCAGATGGTGAGGAAACTCTGATCTTTGAAAAGAACCTGCAAATGCCCACAGATCTAATCACAGTCCTGTAACATCACAGTACAGGAATGCAACTGCACAACAATGTGGATTCCCCTCTCACACTTAGCTAGCTACAAATGCATCAAAACATTTCCGTAACAACGCTTGGCTAAGAAAGTTTAGACTAAACAGTTGAGATCCTGAATATTTGATTAACATGTGTTATTATGTTTTCTCTCCAGTCTCAGAGCCCAATCTGAAGGTGCGGTCCAGGTTAAAGCAGAAGGTTGCAGAGAGGAGAAGCAGCCCGCTTCTTAGGAGGAAGGAAGGGAGCATCATGACACCTTTCAAAAAGAGAGCCCTGGAGCTTCTGGGTAGGAGTGTCATCCCATAATGCATCTTAAAATTATTATTTTACGTTGAAAGTGTATTTCAAAACCTTACTGAAAATGTTAATATTGCACAATGACAACTGCATGTATTCAAATTGCATGTAAAATATACCTGCAATTTACACTTGACATTTAATTTCATATAAAATGTTTGTTGAATTTGGTATAAAAAAAATGTTCAAAACCATATGAAGGATTTGTAGATCTACAGTTTATATAATATATTATCAATAATGTCTATTCTTGAACTTATGTCTGTTTAATTTAATCTTCCCCAGAATCCACAGCCAGCAGCAGTGCACCAGGATCGGGGCCCAGTTCACCCAACGGGGCCTACAGTGCCTTGGGGGCTGAAAACGGACCCTCCTCTCTACCAGTCACCACACGTACTGAGGTACTTACATTAAATGTGTTTTATTACAGGTACGCAAGTCTATTAACCGTTAAGCTTTCTCACAGCAGTTTCATCAAAGCTTTCCTGAAAGATTAAAACTTGTACGACTTAAAGAAAAGTTGATGGCCACCTGGCCGCACCCATAAATTTCCTCGACACAAGCCCAGCCTGTCCTCGTGCAGCTATGAAAACACAAGTCTGTCTCTACAGCCTGTGACCTGCTTGTCTGTCTCAGTCCAATGAAAACGGCTCCCAGCACGGACAATAAAGAGTCAATTCACTTCCTCCCACAAACTCCTGCTCTGTACCGCTAACCTTTACAGGCATAGCTATGTGGTTTTCTTTGCCTGCAGCTCTCGTAAAGCTCAGGGCAAGAAAGATTAGATCAGATATAGCTCAAAATAAAGTTACGTACAGGGCTCACCTATGGATATTCTTACTGCCAACCTTCAAAATAGTGTGCAGGTTCCAGGTTCAGTACATCTTAAGCTCAATCGACTTTATATTATATATAAATCACCACAAAACTCTGACTCCCCTATTCTTTAAAAAAAGTCTTGGTTTACTGTGAGGCATTAAGAATGGAAGTGAAAGGGGCCAATTTGTAAATGTTAAAATACTCAATGTTTCAACATTATAGGCACAAGACGTAACAAACAAATAAATAAGCCCATTACTTGTATTGTGAATAAATCACTTACTAACTTTTTCTGTGTAAAGTTATATTCAGTTTTATTTCATTGTCATGACAGCATAATGACTAAACCCCTAATATGACCATACAGTTTAAGATAATAACATTACATCTCAAATTATACACAGGTTTAACAAAACAACTAACTTCACATTTTGTATTTTAAATTGTCCAAAAATTGGCCCCAATCAATTCCATTATAACCTTACTTTTTGCTTTTTTCTAAAGAAAACAAAGAACAAGCCAGAATAATCTTTGTGTTAATCAACATAACACCACAATACTGTCAAGTAATCGAAATTAAACCAAAAGTGCGTTTATCAGTTATCAAATTGATAAGCTGCGATTTAATTTAAAAAGTATGCGCTGCGTGAAGCACTGTGTTCATTTACACGTGAGCAGCTCATGGTGCAGTGTTTTCAGTATCTTATGGTGAAATTACAAATTTTTTGTTAATTTTAATAAGAATTTCATAATCATATGCATATATAATCACAAAATTGTGAGCCAAATTGTAAAGCCCTACAAACAAGCTTTTTTTAAATATCATATCATCCCAATTAACCATGGTTTTACTACAAATAAAACCCAAAACCATAGTTACAGTAGTTAAACTGTTAACCACAAACTAACCATGGTTTTTGCTGCACTAACCATAGTTTAACCATGGTATTTGTAGTAAAACTGGTTATACAAATGGTAATCAAAATGCCAAAAAAACATGGTTACTACACTTTTACTACAGTAAAACCATGATTAATTTTCGTAAGGGATGCAGCCCTACTGCCAACTGAGCGTAACTTGTATTGAACCCAAAATATTCCTATAGGAACACGGAGGGCTTTTCCCTTTTGCCGATGTTCATTAGCTCCCTCTGACTCACTTCCTGGTGGCTTCACGGCTTGGTTCCTCCGGGTCCCCGTGGACTTTGTTCACAAAGAGGTGTATTCTGGGCAAATGTGACATGTCTCTGTGAAGCCTCAGCTTAGCAGCTGTGTTATTCTTCAACACCACTGTTTACACTCCCATGGACCTCCAATGCAATAGCCGACAAGGAATGCTTATTGCGCTGCGATCCAGGGTCGAATTGGTGGGTGGTTGAGCTTAATTGATCCACCAGCCGCTGGTAGCCAAAGACACGATAACAACACAAACACGCCCGATCGCTATTGTATTGACATAAGCTTGACGTCTCATGGATCGTACCGGTGCTACCCGCAGACACCGCGCCAGTTTCGAAAGCCAGCCGTGTTTGTGATCCGTTACATTGGGTATCTTCTTTCAGAGGGAACTGGTCCCCTGGGTGAAATAAGGCCGGATATCGACATACAGGTCAGTGAATAGGCAGGAGGGATTGGAGGGTAAACAGTACAGCCCCTCTGCCACATGCTGATGGGCCGCACCACCAAGTGGAGGAAGTACAGTCAAAAACTGATCAGCAGTGAGACTGTTTTTACTCTGATACAATTCAATTTGAGAAATAATAGCAAGTGGGATGCGATTCTGCGTTTGTGGGCTTCTCTGTGGCATTGGTTTTATGTCCTCCAGTTGAGCTCATACAGCTCCGCTGTGGCAGGAACAAAACCGTCATTCGTTTTAGTACATTAAAGTTTATTGTTCTGTTGCTGTTGCTCTTTCCAATGGTCCATAGTGAGATTTCAAAAATATCTCTCTTTCTCTCTCCCTCCCTCCCTCTCTTTTTCCATCACAGCGGTGGCCGTCACAGCCGAGGTTATTAGGGGCTGAAAGCTCAGTGTCTTTATTAAATCTCTATACGTCTCTATCGCTGCCCAATATCTCCCTGGGTCTCTCGGCTGCCTCTCCCATCAGTGTAAGTCAAATAATGACATGCATCGTCTTTCATAACTTCCTCTGTTAAAGCCTATTCACACCAAGTCTGGATTTTTGGCATGAACAACATGACACAATGCTTCCCAATGAACTCTGTTTCACTCAAATAGACCGCAGTGAGTATCGCGGTATAGTGTGTGTGTATATTATATATATATATATATATATATATATAATATACACATTAATTCCTGAATATATATATATATATATTCAGGAATTAAGACTTTTCAAAAGATTGAGTACAAAACTACATATACAATATTTTCATATTTTAGTAAAAATAAAAAAATAAAACAGAAATAAATATTTTGCTGATTTTTTTATAAAATATAATATTATATGATTCTATGTCTCTATATCAATTATTATTATATTTATACAGTATAGTGTATATACTGTATATTATATTTACATAACCGTTAGTTCACTGTTAATTAATTAATTAATTAATAATATAGTAGTATTATATGATATTTCTTCTGCATGTGTGATATTGTTAATTTACCAGTCAAACGTTTGGAATTATGAAGATGTTTTAATGTTTTTGAAGTCTCTTAAGCTAAGAGTATAATTTATGAATATATACATTCATATATATATATATATAATATTAATATGCAGTGTATATATAATATTAATTTATATATTAATTTATATATATTCTATATATCATATTTAAACTTACATTTAAATATGATATATAGAATTCGATATTGTATTAAGTGTGAATAGTTTTGGTGCTATATACAGTGTGAATATTTTACTTTAATATTATTTTGTTGTCACTCGTGTTGTAAGCTGTCACTCGACCATAATCAGGACATCATTATAGAAAAATCACATTTTTAATTGATGTCTCTTTTGAATTCCAGTTTAGAGTCACCAAGACTGATTTAATTCTAATGAATTTGATGTGGATGTTTACACTGATAAATGAGGGGAAATGTAGTTTATGGCCTTGGCTCAGCTGCATATTGCTTTGACTGTTGACAGACTAACCATCACTGGCTGACTGGATGATATGTGTAGCCTCAGGGTGGTGGCCTTTGACCTTGAGTGATTTTATAGGCCTTAGATAAATATTGTGTTTAAGTGTCTGGTGTCGGTTGCACTCCAGCCCTCCCCAGTCACCTCATCCATTACTGCTGTTTAAAGTCCAGCCAAACCAGAATAATCAAGTGTAGCGCCAAATAATATTTAATCAAGAGTTAATTTGCAGTTTAAATTGTTTATTGCTCCCTACCTAGAAGATTAAATAAACATGAATACATTTGTATACATATATTTGGCTATAAGAGACTTTTTGATCTGAACAATGCAAGACCATTCCACATAGTCTCTTATTTATCAGAGCACATACTGAGGTTTGAACAGTTAATTCAATACGTTTGCAACTGTACCAATTGAAATTAATAGACAATATCCTCTCTATCACCTCTCAGGCTGCTTTAGGACTTCAGGAGAAGCATGTTGAGGGTGGTGGTGTATCAGCGGTCATTCAAGGTTTGCCCACCCAACTTCTGGGTCCAGTGCCCCTGTCTGTTGCAATGGAGACCAAAGTGAGCAGCAGCCACCAAGCTCTCCTGCAGCACCTCCTCCAGAAAGAGCAGCTCCGCCACCAAAAGATCCTCTCTACTGGTGAGAACATCAGAGCTTCGATATATCCAAAGTTGTGTCATGAAACTCTAGATGGCACAGTCCCATATAGGTATAACTCAATATGGCATAATGACATCATCACAAGGCGCAGCTGATTGGTTCTTTGTATCAGCAGCCAATGAGCTTGCTGCTCAATATTCAAATACACGGCTAGTGTTTGCTGTAGCAGTTGTAGTGCGCTTCAGAAACCCTCCACCTTCCCCAGTTCCACCTGTATAGATCTGCTACGGGGTAATTCATGTATGCTATATATGGGGTTTATTCATTTGTTATATGTGCAGCAGCAGTATTTCTTACATGCTCACAGCAGCATGTTGTGGATGTATTGGTGGTAGCAAGTCGGTACTTTCTCTGCTGCAGCAGCGTAGCAGATCTATTCCGCAGACAAACATTGTCATGTACATTACCATGCCAAACCCTCTGAAAGTTGTCATGACAGAAATAAGATTCTTACAGAATACTTAAGTAGATTCAGCATAATAGAATTTGATTTCAACTGAACAGATTACATTAGACCACAAATTGTGTCATTTGCTCACCCTCATGGTGTTCCAAACCCATATGACTTTTTTCCTTTCTTTCTTCAATGAAATGAATGGGGACTAGATACTTGAAGCTTCAAAAAAGCAACATAAAGGGATCAAAGTCTTCTGAAGTCATGCGATAACTTTGTATGATGAACATACTGCTGCAACCTGGGCTGTGTTTCCCAAAAGCATCGTAAGCCTAAGTTGATCGTAGCTCCATTGGTGGCAATAGGTCTACGATGTATTTAGGCTTACGATGCTTTTGGGAAACTCAGCCCTGGTCATTGAGACTGAAGGCTCGAATACACAACATGGCTTTTCAAATCTGAACAGATTTAAAACACTGACTTTGTAAATGTTTACAGAGAAAAAATGGGCATCATACACTAAACAATCCGATGCTACCAGACTTTCAAATCGTTCTCAACACAACAAACTCAAGCAGAAACTTGCTCCTCGTTGCCATGAGAAATGACAAATGTGAACAATGTGTTCTAAAATCATCTCAAAATATCAAATATTTGATGTCCTCCTCAGACTGGATAGGTTTGAAGTCTGAAGGAAGACTGTGCACATCATACACTACACAGTTCTGAGTGAAATCTGTCAACTCAAATCTGTAGACTCACTTTTAGCAGCTAGCGTAAACTTGTCCAGACTGTAAACTGGGGGGGGAAATCTGGGCAAAAGTAATGTGGTGTATTCCAGCCTTGTAATCAAATCATCCAGACTGCTTTGTAAACTGAATCAACCAATAAATTGAAAAGATCCAACTTAAAAGAATGATTCATTCACAAATCATGAGCATCACTTCTTCTCTAGGGAACATGCTAAGGAGGTCTAGAGTGAGTAAATAGTGACAAATTTCATTTTTGGGTGCACCGTTCCTTTAAGTGAAATCAGGGCAGAGAGGGTGAAACTTTTATTCTATTAGATTTATATTGATCAGATCCATACATTTTGTTACATAGGTCAAAGTCCTGTGCATCCTCCTTCTCCACTGGCCATGATGGAAAGCTCTCCAAGCAGCACTCGACCCAAACTGCCTCGTCACCGGCCCTTAAACCGAACCCAGTCGGCTCCACTGCCCCAGAGCACACTAGCTCAACTTGTGATTCAGCAGCAACACCAGAACTTCCTGGAGAAGCAGAAACAGTACCAGCAACAGGTCCACATCAACAAGGTACAATCACTTAATCAACCTGTCAGTGCAACAATGACTTTAGTGCTATCATGGGAAGATGAGGATGAAGCTGAATGATTATGTTGTCATCCTAAAGCACATTTTCCTTGAAATACCATTCAGTTCACATGGGAACTAAAGTTGGACAGCCCATCTCCATTATGTTAGGGAAAAACCTGTACTGGGTTCAGAAGCAGCACTTGAATTAGCATAGCTTAAGGCATCAGTTGCATGCTAACACCACAAAATTGCACAGGGACAAGTTCAAATGGGCACCAAAGTGGATAGAATACATACTTTTGTTCCCCTGTGGAAATATTTGTGTTTCTGTGCACCAGCAGCCGTGACCTGGCCATCCGTTTAAGTGCAATTATTCTGCCGCGCATGCAAGGTTAGCGACACGGGAGGCTCGCGCTGTGAAAGACTCCATTGTTAGCAGGAGCTTGCAGATTGATCTGCCTTATTATTGCTGAGAGTGCTATGGGAAATTCAAGGATACAAGTGCAATTTTCAGACGTGAAGATCAAAAGTGCCCAGAGAGCACTTGTTTTTGGCTATTTATTGATATGGGCTCAGTCACCAGGGCCATGTACAAAAAAACAGTCTAGTCTGGGTCACGAATGACTGGTATAGTTGCATGACTGTAGTTTGAAAGTTGCTAACTCATTTGTTTTTCATGTTTAAATCATGTGAAACTAGCAAATCATAGTTAATTACAAAAATGCTAAATGCAGAGTGCATAAAAAAAGCACAGGTTCTTAGAAATGTAGTCTTTGTGTTTATGTTGGTGTCAAATGAATTTGGAAATCTATTAAAAGTCTCAGTTCACTGACCCTAAAAATGTCATGTGGATAAACCATCACTTAAAACATATTTTTCCTACACCTTGAACACATATGAGTGTACACAAATAATTATTTTTAAAAACCTTTTTAGGTATGTTTTTTTGGGGGGAGTCGTACCACATGACATTTTACAGTTTGAACTAAAAATATCAATCTGATATTTTAGGAGGTTTTTACCTTGATACACAGTTATAAGTTAAGATATAATTTCATATTGTATTTTTTTCTGCATGTTTACTGCATATTGGTTGCACCATATGACTCCAATTCGGCAAGATTTTTTTGTTTTTTATTAATAAAGAATGAAGCTAAAATATTTTTTTCCCCTTAAGAAATAGTAGTAGATTATTCCAAACCATTTAAGTTTAAAGTTGCTTTTTTCTTCATTATGATATTAGGGCAGTTGTATCACTCTGACATTTCAAACTTTATGCCCCCCAAAAATATCAAAATTATTTTATCATCATAGAAGATATGTATTCAAATCTTATTTATGAATTGCATATATATACAGTGGGTACGGAAAGTATTCAGACCCCCTTCAATTTTTCACTCTTTGTTATATTGCAATAGATGATACAAATGGCATTATTTAACTGACCCTGGTATTTGTTCCAGAGCTGAATACAGTTTGTACCATAAAAATAATGTGATCTGACTGGAAGCATTTCCTAATTATTCTTACTAATTATTAACAAGTAAATACTTTGTCCAAACAGACTCTTTGGACGGTCTGTAACCCTAAACTCTTGTAGTTAGGAGTAATAAATGATTTCTGAGAGAAATGAGGTCATGAATACTGTGAAATCAGGGATTAGCTTTCTGGTTGAATAACAATGTTTTACCTGCGCTAAATAGGGCACCTGTGTAGTTTTACATCCGCTTACAGGCTTTAGTGGGAGATATAAAAAAAAGTGTTTTACTAACTCCAGGACACAATGACTATATTTACTTGACGTAGGATGTATTTATATGAGGCTCGCTGTTTGGCTGTTATGCCATCTTGTGAATGAGTCCCAATTCTGGTAAATGACAGCATTTGTGTTGCCTGAATTGGCACAGGGACAATAAATCGCTCATTGACTGAAACACTTCATGAACATCCAATAATAAATCATGTTTCTCTCTCCCATAGATGCTTTCGAAATCGATCGAGCAGCTTCGTCAGCCAAACATCCACCTGCAGGAGTCAGAGGAGGAAGAAGGAGAGGATTTTCATGACGAGACCATGCAGGAGGACAGCTGGCCCTCTGGTGGCGTCATCAGGAAGCACAGCCCCGACAGCAACCGCAGCAACACCTCCGCTTCACCCACCGAACCACTGGACACTCACCGTGGAGTCATCCGGGTGAAAGAGGAGCCCAGTGCCAGTGATGATGAGACAATGGCTACTCAGAGCCTGGCCGACAAGGAGAGCTCCTACATTCACCATGTTAAAGGCAGGATGGTGATCCAGGCCATGATATGAAACGACAGATACATCTTCACACACGCACACGAAGGCACAGGTTAACATACACGCAACATGCTTACACGACACAGAGCTTCAGAACTGGTCTCATTCGTGAACTTGTGAAGTGATCTCTGTATTGTACGTTGTATGTTTTGTATATAATTGAATAAGAAATTAGCCAACTTGGTCTTTTAAATGCTAAGAAGCAGTTTTTGATTGTTTGTTGAAATAATAATTTAAGAAAGCCTTTCTACTTTCTACCCACCCTTTGGGAAACAGCAACTCGAAGCTCTTGTAGGATATTTCTGTGATTTCCCATGGCACTATGGATTTCTTATAGATCTTTCTTTGCATTTAATGAATGTTATTATTAAGATATGTTACAGTTTATATGATGAAAAAAACTTGGTTTGCTGAGAGAATCCCAAATTGTAGGGAAACAGGTCAGTAACCATGAAAATCCACACAACAACAGAATAAAAGGAATATTCTAGGTTTGACACAAGTTAAACTCAATTAACAGCACTTGTAGGATGATGTTGATTATCACAAATAAAAAAAATAAATTTTTTTTTGATTGGGCACCAATAGTTTGATAATATAATTTTATAAAAATGTACTTAATTTTTCTATTGAAAGTTGTCTATTATTTGAGCTGTAAAGTTCTTGTCATCATTTTTGGGTTTTAGACATTCTGTTGTCGTACAATGGAAGTTGCAAAACTTGATACAACTTTACACAGGAAAGTTTAGTAAGCAATTTTTCATACTAAAATCATGTTAACATCCATATTTTTTAGGCACTATTAAAATGGTGAGTATTTTAATGGATTGGCCTCAGTCATTTCCTGCATTGCTCTAGTAATCAATATTATGTTAAGTGCTGTTGATTGAGCTCAACATGTATTGAAACCCAGAATATCCCTTTAACAGTTGGAGCAAGATCTGGAAAGTTCTAGAATGACGTTCTGTGTTCCCTGTTCTCCTGTGGCCCAAATCGAAGGCTGCCCTGGATCGTGAGCAGCTCTGCTCCTTGCTGAATTTTGAGAGGGAGAGAGTTGTAGAGGAAATGCCTGGTGGAAGCCAGGAATCAGAATGATTCATGAGCGCAGGAATGCTGGGAGAGGACAACTCCACGCTGAAGTCAGAGGGCCCAGCAGTGAGCTCTGATTTACTGTTGAGGCAAATTACAAAGTGAGGGAGGAGACGGCGGGGGGAGCCCCCTTTTAAAACTCTGTATTCCCACGTGATGTGTTTACCACGACATGCAGGCTTGATGTTACTTTGGTAGAAAAAAAGGTAATCGTTCCGTTCTCTCCTGAGGCAGTGTTGCAATTCGTTGGCCGTCTTTCTTCATGAAGTGCTCGGATCAACTCGTGATAGTTTCAAGAAACGTACTATTGTCGTTTTTTGTTAGTGAGCCATCTTTCCTGTATTTTTCTTTTTTATTTCAAACATTTGGTGTAAAACTGTTCGTTTTTGTGACTGAAATCCTCTGAAAAACAACAAAAAACAACTTATTTAATTGATGTGAGCCATCACTCTGTCTACAAAAAGCCTATGAGTCAACCTGAGCTGGCCTGTTTCGTTCCTGTTGTCTGCTCCACTGTTCTGGATGTTAATAAGAACTGTCCGCTATAGCGATAGAATGTCACATTTAGTTTGTAACCGTACACGTTCCCTTCTGTCACAGATCACCTTTTTAAAATAAAGTTATTTTCCATCCTGTACTTCTCTGGACAGTCTTTTCACTGGATATGTTTAAGGAGTGGATTTCCTAAATAAACAGAATTGGAGTATAAAATGCAGTTGCTCTCTTAAATTTTCCCACACTCAGCCAGAGTCCGGCTTCTGAGTCTGAAGGCGATACAGAGGTTGTAGTCTCTGACTTTGAAGGCTTTCGGAACGGGGCTTTGAAGTGAACATGAGAGGTTCCTTAAGTCTGCATTAAAGCTGTTAAGATAAAGTGAACTTAAAGACGGTGATATATAACCTGGGTTAAAGCGACCAGGCCAAGTTTAACCAATTATGCAGGGTAGGCTTAGCTGGAGCTCGGACAATTCCTGGTCTGAACCAGCAATCCAGTTTCACCAGCTCATATCGCGATTGTTTTATTCAGTCAGTTTGAATCTGGAGAGGTGGGGTGATATTAACTCAATAGAGGGCAGGTTTTATTTTGAACTTGTGCTGCAAGTCTTCTTATCTTATATATTCAGAATATTCAGTATTAGTGACTGATTGCCGATTTTATGTGAGATATTCTAAAAGCTTGAATATATTTTGGCAGATGTTACAGAACATCAACCAAAAATATAATCAAATTTACGCACAAAAAGTAGCTTCATAAAATTAAGGTTGAACCACTGGTGTCACATGGACTATTTTATCGATGTCCTTTCTACCTTTCTGGGTCTTGAACGTTGTGTTGCTGTCTGGGTCAGGAAGCTCTCGGATTTCATCAAAAATATCTTCATTTGTGTTCTAAAGATAAACAAAGGTCTTGCGGGTTTGGGACAACATGAGGGTAATTAATGACAGAATTTTCATTTTTGGGTGAACTATCCCTTTAAACTGGATTAGGTGAAAGTATTTTATCATTCGCTTCAACTGTTTAACTTTTTTTTCTGTCAATATAATTGAACGTTAAATTAGGATTTATATAAATTTATTTAGCTCTCTAGTAAGTGTCAACAGTTTAGCTTGCAGGTATGAATGCATCATCTAACCTAATAAATATAGCAATGATTTACAGTAATAAGATATGACATTTTTTTTGGCACATTTTACAGTGTGATGAATAGAAAATGTCAAGTCTAGTATTCCTAGTATCTGACAGTCCACAGTCCAGAAAAGTTTATTTTTTCAGTGGACTGGTGTGAATGTACTGATGCCAGTGAGACTGTGAAATTAGAAGTGTGTGTGTGTGTGTGTGTGTGTGTGTTTGGTCCTTTTCATTTGCCTTGACCAAACTCAAGGTGTGATACAAGACTGCTGAGACTGTCCTGGCAACCAGTAAAGGAAACAGCAAGAAAGAGTTATAAAACGCCCACCCGGGATCCAAATTTATATCAAATAAAAAAGGAGAGTGAACTGTAAAGGCTCCTCTCTGGTGTGGAATCATTTATTTTGGAGACATGTCCATGCCCTGTTCTCTAGGGTCCGGTGTTGGTGTTATTTTTGCAGCCTGTCAAACCAAATGTACATGGTGTGCTGTTCAATTGTTTGGCTGCTTCCAAGTTGGCTGACTGTGATTGACTGGCAATAAACTATGCTTTGCTTAACTGACAGATCATGGGCATTACATCAATGGAGAAATTCTGTCATTGGATTCATCATGAGACATATAATATATCTGCAAAGCAAAATATAAGAGTGGTAACTGCTTGATGGGGAGGTTGTGGCTTGTGCTGGGTTATCATTACACATTATGTAAAGCTATTTGGTGGTTTTGCAACGTTTCACGTTGTATGGTTAAGACCTCATCCAGTAGACGTCAGTGTATTGCAAGCAGCCAGAATGGGAGAGTGAGACACTGGGAGAGCCAGCTCTTGTCTCGCCCTTTGCTATTAGGGAGAACTGCAGTCCTTACCCTCAATGATTGAAAAGGAAGAAATGCTGCCATAACTTTGACCCACAGAAATGTTGTCGGTCTCACTGGCCAGCGTCATCCAACCCGTTATCGTGACTCCAGCAGCATTGATCTTCCTTGTCATGTTTAATGAGGTAAGCGAATGGAGAAGGGGGCATTCAAAGAGCAGGCGGCGTGCGGGACCTGCTGTATCTCACAGTCAGATTGGTCGGGCTGATAGGTGAGGGTGAGGAAGAGCAGTGGCCCGGGATAAGGGCTCCCCTGGGAGGAGCTGACTGCACTCCAATCCATGAGGGCCAAGGAAGGTTTTCAGAAAAACACCAATATCCTAGCTAAGAATCTTGTTTTAAGAACAATTTGTATGAAATGTTATGGGTAATTGCTCACCAGTGGATCCTCTGCAGTGAATGGGTGCCGTCAGATTGATAGTCCAAAAAGCTATTGCAATAATCCACAAGTAATCAACATGACTCCAGTCCATTGGTGAAAGTCTTGTAAAGCAAAAAGCTGTGTGTGTTTGTAATAATCAAATCCATCAAGAAGACGTTTTAATTTTAAACCATCGCTTCTGACCAAAACATGAATCCATACTCCATAATAATGCTGCCTAATTAAAAGTCTATCTCACAGCTTTTTGCTTCACAAGATGTTAACTGATGGACTTGAGACATGTTGATTGCTTTTTAATTAGTGTGATGTTTTTATCAGCAGTTTTGACTCTCATTCTAGTGGCACCCATTCACTGTAAAGGATCCATTGGTTATCAAGTGATGTAATGCTAAATTTCTCCAAATATGTTCTGATGAAGAAACAAACTCATCTACATCTTGAAGGGCATTGAATGCGGAGTAAATTTTCAGCAAATGTTCATTTTTTGGGTGAAGTATTCCTTTAAAGGTGACATATCATGAAAATCTGACTTTTCCAGGTTTTAAGTGCTATGATCAGTGCATCTACCAACCAAGGAAACGTGAAAAAGATTAACCCAGTAACTTTGTTTTGGTAAGCCTTTTTCTGCAAGCATCTGAAAAAAAACGAGCGCGTCTGATTTCGCTCTCTTGGTGACGTGGCAAAGGGATCTCATCATAATATTACCACCCCTTAACCTGTAAGTTTACACCCACGGCGCCATCATTTTGATTTCGCAAGCGACAACGGTGTACCAGCTCTAATGCCATGGCGAAAGTTTGAGCAAAACATGCTAACTGTACTGTCTTTGGCTGCACAGACGAGCACAGAACACTATTTAGAGTCCCAGCCTCAGAGGAGACAAGAGAGCAGTGGATTTATTGATTTATTTACTGTATATTGCTGCTGCCACACAGATCTAAAATAAACATGGGATTTATTTCCCAGCTGTTTACCTTCACAGACATAAACAACAGTTTTTGTAACTTGTGTGTTTTAAACATAAACTTGTGTGTGAATGAGAACTTAGTTTAGTACTCACATGCTGTGACAGCCACTTTCTGTCCGTGTGCTTTGGATGTGGTGGAGTATTTTGAGCTGAAACTTCACAGACACATTCTGGGGACACCAGAGACTTATATTACATATTGTGAAAAGGGGCATAATATGTCTCCTTTAACTCACTGACATTTAAAGAATGTTACATTAACAATGTTTGAATTTCATTATATGGTTTTGAGAAGGCTGTCCTATTATTATTGCTGCAAGAGCATTTTGTACTTTTAAGAGAACCTTTACATTACGTTGTGGGGTATGAGGGAGTCTAGAAGAGAAAGAGAAAAAGAAAGGGAGAGAATGGGGAGAAAGAAAATGAGACTTTGATATGCATGGCCAGGCGTTTTTATGTGCCTGCCTTCCCAGTCCGACTGTGTGTGCTCCAGGGCTCATAAAGCAGACCTTTGGCTGGGGACCTCTGGATTTAGTTGGGCAGGACATGTTTGTAAGTGTTGCTTGAATGCACCGCCAGGCGGAACAGCACCCGGAGGACTCCTAAGTCTGTGATTTTTGCTTGCTGCTGGCGACGACGTGAGTTTTATCCTGCTTCCAGCTCAATCCTATATGTGTCATTCGCAGCCTGTGTGATCATGGAGCAGAGAGGCTGCAGACATCGTGGCCTATTAAAAATGGAAATCTTTCCATTCTGACTTCAGACCTTATCATCATACTACTATAATTCTGTCTGAGGGATCTGTCTTGTTGGTGTTTCTGAGTGTATGTTATAATAGAAGATGATACTCATGCACAAGCCTGTCAGGTGTGCTGTAGTTTCAGTAGATGAACAGAGTAACAGCATAGGGCTTCAGACTAAACAAAATCATCTACATTTAGCAGTCAAATAACAAAGTTATAAAATATAATATAATATAATTGTGCAATAAAGATACTGTAGTTGTTGAAAAGTACTTAAGTTTATTCAGTGCAGCTTTGCGCATACGCCGCTCAGAAGTGACGAACGCGGAAGCGCAGGGGAGAGATCAAAACAAAACAGCGGTCACTTATTAGAAGTACAAAACGAGGATTTGTAAAGAAGAATGTCGGAGGATTTCGATATAAGCCAAGAGGAGACTGGTTTTCCTTTGCTAAAGTAAGGAAACTTTGCTTCCTTTGCTCCTGTTAACAAACGTTGGTTTTCACGAGACTCACCAGCGCATGCGCAGCGCTGACCTCAGAGGTCATCCGCCCGGAGCTGCTTCCGTGTAGGACTGTTGGCGCAAGCTACATTAAAGTGATTATTACGTTTTGAATATGGATATTTTTCTTACAAAAACGCATCAATTCGCTACAAGAGGCCTTTGCTCACCCCCGGAGCCGTGTGAGACATTTTTTTTTATGGATGGGCGCTTTTTATTTAACACTTCTTTTGGACTGGTGCATGCAACACCTGCTGAGTGGCACTAAACAGCTTGAAAGATCAAAGACATTTTTTAATATCTCTCCGACTGGATTCGTCTGAAAGAAGAAAGTCATATACACCTAGGATGACTTGAGGGTGAGTAATTTGTGGGCTAATTTTCATTTTTGGGTGAACTAACCTTTTAAAGACGCAGTTGTGTGACGTGATAGTATGTCCCAAAGCTTGCATACTCTTCTACTACACACTCAAAAGTGTGTACTTTTTCTTCACCAAAAGAATACATACTTTAAGGGGTAGTATAAGTAGGCACATTGAGACGCAGCAAATCTTTTTGACTGATTCATTAAAAAGAACCGATTCATTTGTTCACGAATCTGTTCACTGAGGGCTCGCGCTGTGAGTTGAGCAAACAATATGGCTCACAATGTTAGTATAACGCTACTACAAATGTGTATATTTTGTTGCATTTTTTAACAATTAGTCGCAGTCTTGAGCCCTGCAGCGTTACAGTGTGATACATTATAGAAACGCTAAGACTGAAAGACAAACATGTTCATGTAAATAATCTCACAGTGCTGCCAGACACACAGACACACACACAGCATAAAAACATTTCTGGCCCTAATGTTTTGGAACTTTATTGGTTGGAATATGATGAATGGACTTGTCAGATTTGGTTGCATTTGCGCAATGATTTGGCAATAGCACAGACCTTTTCACAGCAATTTTGTACAACGGGAAGAGAATGACAAGTTCCTATATGACTCCCTTCATCTTCTGCAGAGAGAAAAGTGTTCATTATCCACCATATGTCAGTGACTACTCTCTGAGGAGAACATTTGGAAGATAAGGCCGATAATTCAGGCATGCAGTATAGCAACCTTACTCTTTAAACATGAAACACGGGTCCAAAACATTATTACTGTCACTACTACCATAATTCTCCCTCGAGGTGTGTAAATAACGTCATCACACAGTTGGTAGGAGTAACCAGTGGGGCCAGTGTTATACGTTGTTCTTGAAGTCACTGTGTGAGTCTTGGGTACCATAAAAGTCACTGTAAAGTTCACGTTCGCCTGCCTCGGGCTGAAGCTTATATTAAATGTAGCAGGTTTGTCTCACTCAGTAGAGCAAAGTTGGCAGAGATAATTTTTTTAGTACACTGCTAAAATAGCTGGACATCAAATCAAGGGTGCAATATAAATCTATTAGAGCCAAACTCCACATAAATATTTCCGGTCAAAACTGTTTTTCCTTACACCTATGGTGCAAATTAAGTTACTTTCGCGGACAGCCAAGCATATAATGCTTTTTCCGCTGTGGATATGAGCTTATGTTCCTGACCTTGATGTTAATACCAGTGAACCATTTTTTCAGTAGAATGTAATTATGAATCATTTAGACGTTTTTTCTTGCCACTTTTTCTAGAAAAAAGTGGTCTGCTTTAAAACAAAGGCGATGTATTTATGTATCTGCTTCACAACTCTTGGTGAGTTTGTTCATCCATATTTTAACAGAATTTCTATCTTCATGAGCTAATATTATATGTATGGCAGCACAGATAGACAAACTTATCAGATTGAGGACATCAGTTTATTCCAGTATGATTGCAGAAGTGGAGATTTATAGGACTAATTGACTTGGGCTACTTATAAGTTTTACTCCAGTAAATATTTCTTAGAGCACTTTTTTAAATGAAAGTTTATATTTATTAGACTTTTCTTAGAAAAATATAAACAGTAAAACAATTCTGAGGGCCAAATGATTAATTAAAAAGCTGAAGTGTAAAGTTGTTTTGGCCAACAAAAATGCAAATTGATTATATGAATGAGGTGTTTGGAACCAACCGACCAGAACCCCTGGTCAAAAAAACACAAATTTGTATAATTGGACTTTTGACGTACAATCTTTAATTTACAGAGACATCGCCCTTGAGAAAACTTGCTTGTGTGACAACCATTCCTACTCTGTGCTGTATGGTTTTTGACATTTCCTCCCAGTTAATATGATTATATAGGCCTAGCCAACGGAATACGATCTTAGATGAGAGATGTTCTGAGTTAGATTTTGCGACATTAGAATTTGCAGGCCTCCATTACAGCATGATGAGGCCTACCACAAGTTTGTACCTGGATGCCGAAGCTTTTACTTCACAGCACCACTGCTTTCCAGAGATGAATAAAAATTCAAAAACCAAGCAAAGAAAATTACAATCAATCTTCTGTTGTTGAAGTGAAAGTCAAGCCCATTTAGAAATAAACAGTGTGAGTAAAGAGTGTTCACATCTGTTACATGAATTAACAGAGCTGACTAAGCACCGCTACCACCACCATCTGCCCAACACCCTTGGTTAAATGAGCTGAAAACTGTTTTAAAAGGCTGTCTCCTGGTGTTTTCTGCCGCAAGCGCAAAATACAGCAATGTCACACCAAACAACAAATTAGAATCATTCTGTCAGCTGCCATTCCAGATATGTATTGCTTATAAGTCTGAAGTTAGGGTTTTGTAACTTTAAAATGTTTTTGAAAGAAGTTTCTTATGCTCACCAAGGCTATAATACCGCAAATTCGATGTTTAATTACTCACTCTTATGTTTTTCCAAACCCTTAAGACCGTTTATCTTTAGAACTCAAATTAAGATATTTTTGATGAAATCCGAGAGCTCTCTGACCCTGCACAGACAACAGCAACGCAACTGACATGTTCAAGGCCCAGAAAGGTAGTAAGGACATCGTTAAACCAAGGACATCGTTCCATCTTTAATGAGTCCCTTGCTATCTCGGTGGTCCCCACCCCCTTTAAAAAATCTGTCATCATCCCTGTGCCTAAGAACAATAACCCCTCTTGCCTGAATATCTTGAATCTTGAATCTTGAATCTAAAATAGTCCATGTGCCATCAGTGGTTCAACCTTAATTTTATAAAGCTACAAGAATACTTTTTGTGTGCAAAGAAAACTATTTTATCAATGTCCTTACTACCTTTCTAGGCCTTGAATGTGGTCAGTGCGTTGCTGTCTGCGGTCATAAAGCTCTCGGATTTCATTAAAAATATCTTAATTTTGTGTTCCTAAGATAAACGAAGGTCTTACGGGTTTGGAACGACTTGAGGGTTAGTAATTAATGACAGAAATATTTGGGTAAACTACTCCTTTAAACATATTTTCAAATGTCATTTATTCCTGTGATGGTGAAGTAACTTTTAACTAATTTAATGCATCCTTGCTATAAAATCTTTTATTTTAAAGAAAAAATCTAATAATAATACTGACACCAGTCTTTTGAACAGTAGTGTATTTTGTCGCTATTGCTAAGTAGTTCATCAGCTGGGGTGATATGAAGCTAACACAGCCATCCTGACAGGAACACAATCTCTGGTGAGGATGGCGATGGCATGCCAGTCGTAACATGCTGGGAAATCACTCTTTATTAACGGGGATCAACTGATTTGAGTCGTTGGATGCCACAGTTCTCAATGTACTGCAGTTAACACTAGCCCTTATTTACATTTTGAAACTCAGCTGGCACCGCCAACTCATATGGCCTGAGGGTACTCTGCCATGAAAAATTTGACCTAATGCCAAGAACTTTGGGAATTGGCGAGGAAACAGGTGCTTTCTTCCACAGCTGCCCTCTGCATAATCAGAGCTCTAGCGTGGGTCTCATTCATATGAATGGAGAGACTGACATTCTTCTGATTGGAATTTTGCTTAGGCCTCATAGGCATGCCGACTGAATGCCTGAAGTGTCACACATGACACTGCCAAGACATGCCTGCGTCGCTTGTTGTGTTCTGGTACTTTGGCAGATGGGAAATGATTTTTTTTATCCACAGGCCTCCAACTATTAATTATTTAAATTTTAACATTTATGGAAGTCCACAGCTTTGAAAAACAAAAAAACCCCCGACAGACCATTGCCAAGAAAAATAAAGGAGGTGTTAAGATTAGTTGAAGTCCTTAAGGAGGATTCACTGATTTACTGAGTGGCAGATGTTTTCTCCATTTACTGTATGCAATCTCTGTGGAAAATGCACAGAAATGGCAGCCTACAAACTAAAAATAGTCTCCCAATTTCCACCTCCACCCACATGCTTAAACTTTCACCTGAGGAAAAAACGAAGGCCTGGAAATCTTGGACGTTTTTCCATTCGTTTATGTCCGTTGTTCAGAGAATGTTGTCATCGTAACTTCAAAAGACCTCAAGCACGTTTGTTATCGTTTATATCTTGGACGGAATCGTGTGCTTTTCTCTAGATACATGGCCTCAAATTGATAACAGATTGCTTGGGATCCTGTTCTGTGCTGAGGGAAAGCACTGTGTTTTCTTTCTTTCTTTTAAGGGGGGGGGGGGGGCGGTAAATGCTTGAGACACTGTAATTTTTGTTTGAATGAGGAATGAACCTCTGCCTTGGGACAAGATTCAAAAGCCTGAGAATGAAATGGAATTGTAACTTTGCACCATTTAAATAGTTGGTGCAGCATGATTAAAAGAATAATTTACCCCAAAATTAAATTTCTGTCTCACCCCCATGTCATTTCAGACCGATTTGATTTTCTGTCTTCTGTAGATTGCAAAAGGAAATGTTGAGCAGAATGTTCATGCTGCTTTTTGCCAATCAGTGAAGTTGGAGGGTGACCAGGGTTTGTCAAGTACCATCAAAATTGTACATTTAATTCATTATTCACAAAGCTCTCCAATTACATTTGTGTAATTTGAATATACACATATTTAAACTTTAAAGCAGTAGTTTACCCAAAAATGAAAATTCTGTCATTAGTTCCAAAACCGTAAGACCTTCATTCATCTTCGGAACAGAAATTAAGATATTTTTGATGAAATCCGAGAGCATTCTGACCCTGCATAGACAGCAACGCAACTGACACATTCAAGGCCCAGAAAGGTAGTAAACAGTGGTGTGCGGTGGTGTTTTAAAATGAGGAGGCAGTTATATATGTGTGTGTTTGTGTGTATAAAATTCATGTTCCTGTTACACTTAATGTTGTCACATTTTCTTGGTTAAATAAACATTACATTAAAAAGAGAGAGCAAATATAATTCTATTTTGTTTTTCATTAACATTATTTTAATTTTATTTAATAGTTTAAATACTAATTATACATTTCATAGTGTTTTTATGCATTTTTACATTTATTCCAAAATAATAACTAAAGGCTGTAACAATTTAAACAATATTTTGAAAACACTTTAAAATAAGGTTTAAATAGTTAACATTTTTTTAACTTCTTTATTTAATATGAACAATACTTCTACTGCATTTATTAATCTTAGTTAGATGCTATTTACGCTAAGTGAAAATAGCAGTATTATCTTAGCAATGCTATTTACACTAAGTGCTGGATTCATACCCGGGTCTATAGCGTCAAAAAAGACTTTGGCAGGCACTTTACCATCTACGCCACTGAACCTGTTAAAATATCATCTTTTGTAGTAATCACATGTTGGTGGGCGGAGTTAGTGTAAATGACCTCTGCCAATAAGGTGGGCTATTTGCAATTAGTGTAAACAGACACTCCATTTTTTCATTTATGAACTGATGTTCAGCTGTTCTTTTTAATAATCCACTTATTTCCAGGTCATCGTCATAAAGGCATGAAGATACATATTTCATTTCATCAAGCTGAATGCTCACTAAAAACTGACATAGTCATCATGTTTTCTGGCCATTTCAAGTTTTAGTTTGACGTGACACAAAGCAATGATAGCCTTTCTAAGTGGTTTACTTACTTTATAATTAGTCAATAACGCCAAGTTCATTCAGGCCAGAGCTCACACAAAAACAAGAGGCGGGATTTATCGCACGAACCAATCACATCCAATCATAGCCAGTTATATCCAATCATATCGCGATGGAGGCATTGCCTCCTCTCACGTGACTTTCCCCCATTCATTCTCAATTACCCCCCACTAAACCCACGGCACGCTAAGGGGTCTCTGTTTTAAGTCTATGGACTGAAGGGAGGCAAGCCTCCACTGTAACTTTAGCTGCGGGTGTCGCTGTTGGACAGTGTTACTTTATAAAAACTAGTGACTTTTATATTCTTAATATCATATTTAGTAATAGTTGCCTTGTTTTATTTTTGTAATATATTTTCTCAACCAGTTTTTCTGAGGAGACACTGCCTCCCTTGCCTCCTCGGAGGAATCGCCCCTGGTAGTAAGGACATCCTTAAAGTAGTTCATGTGGCATCAGTGGTTTAACCGTAATTTTACAAAGTTACGAGAATACTTTTTGTGCCAAAAAAAAAGACTTTATTCAACAATTTCTTCTCTTCCGTGTCATTCTTCGACACGTTCACAAAAGTACCACGACGCATGCATATTGTTGAATAAAGTTGATATTTTTGTTTTCTTTGTGAACAAAAAGTATTTTCTTAGCTTCATAACTTTATGGTTGAACCACTGATGTCACATGGACTATTTTAACGATGTCCTTTCTACCTTTCTGGGTCTTGAATGTGTCAGTTGCGTTGCTGTTTATGCAGGGTCAGAAAGCTCTCAGATTTCACCAAAAATATCTTAATTTGTGTTCCGAAGATGAACGAAGGTCTTACATACTTGGAACGACATCAGGATTAGTAATTAATGACAGAATGTACATTTTGGGTGAACTATCCCTTTAACACACAAGAAGCAATGTTTTTATGGTACTTTTTGTAACTTTTGGATTTTAACAGCTCCTGGTTGCCATTCACCTTCACTGTATGGAAAAGAGCAGCATGAACATAAACATCTCTGTTTATGTTCCATAGAAGAAAGAAATGGATTTTTCATTGTTGACAATGTGTTTTTCTGACAGACATTTTTGACTGTCATTATTTTGAGTTATAATGAGTTATTTTCCATAATACGTAATGTTCCACGTCTCCTAGAGATGAGCTGTTTTGACAGACGGGCTCTGTTCTTCTGAAGTATGGCAAAGAGACAGTCTCTATAGCAGGAATTGGCAAAAGATGAAAAAAAGGATCAAGAGAAAGACAACGTACTGGTTTTAATAAAACGCTGATATCTGCCCAGAAAGACTGACAGAGCAATCATATATTGCTTGTTTGATGGCTGTCAGCAAAATACTTTTTATAGCCCCTCTGCAAAGGTCTTAAGTAAAACGCCTTGAAGAGGCATAACATCAACAACACTGGCTTCTAAGGAATTTGGTGATATATCAGTGGAAGATTTCATGTTGCATGAAGAGAACCTTGTTTAAAGACATTCACACATTTATACTACTCCTTCGTATATATTTTTTTTGCATAAAAGATGAAAGTTTGAAGATGGTGTTGAGTAATTACTAACTAGATGTAGAAGTGCTGCTAATGTAGCTACATTTTTCATTGTGCGAGTAGTTATGCAGTTTTTGTAATAATCTAGCTTTCCTGCTAACAAGCTAATTTCCCCAACAGTTTATGTGATAAAACAAAGTCAATTTTAAGTTTCCCACTAATAAATACGACACAACTGACCTCCTTGCATATCTGTTAGTGTATTTTCCACCTTCTTCATCAGTTGTTTTTTCCATTGTTTTCATCTATGTAGATCTTGAAAGCAGCAGCTCAACTTTGAGTATTGCCACCTAGTGGATCCACCAAATAGTTTGGTCAGTTCTAGTTCACATCTACTGTATAGATGACACGTTCAGTTAGCTACTTTTTAGTTAACAGCTACTTGACAGCTACTTTAAATCACAAGTAGTTTGTACCTCAGGAAGCTATAGTTTCAAGTAGCCTTCCAACATTGCTTCCAACATTGCTTTTAAGTGCAAGACGTTTTATGCCAAGTCTTTTATCTTTCCCTTCAGCACTAACCGGGATTTTTGGATCCAGCTGAATGTACCATTGGGCCTGACAATCTGACTAGTGTGTGTTGGCCAGTCTTGAGCACTGCAAACGTAATGCTGTTTGTAATGAGAAATGCAAGCAAGGGACAGCAGTGAGGCATGACAAGTATGTGTTTCTGTTGGAGGGAGCCCATCACAAGAAAATACAAAGGAAAGAAGAAAAGAAAGAGAAGTCTAGGCAGAACCATGTCCAGAAGGAGATCTCAGCTGGGCCCAGCACAAGACTAATGTTTTGACATATAGGCTACACCAATGCCAGGCCTCCACCGATAGTCCCCTGACAGGTCACTCTCTCGCTTTCATTCCTCTTGCTCGCTCCCTTGTAACGCCAGAAAGTGTTTGCTCAGGTGGATGGTGACACAGTTAGAAGTGAAGCATGCTCCACCATCTCCCCGTGCGCGGCCAAAAGTTGTGTCATGCAGGGAAGGTAAGCTCCCGGCCCCTCCACACAGTGGGTGGGAGAGAAGCAGGAAGCTGCAACACAAATATAGGCCAGATAGATGGTGAAAGATGAGGGAGAGACGAGGTGTGAAGAGAGAAAGAGACTGAGGAAAGAGGAGGAAATAAGCAAAGGAGGTGAAAAGATGGAGAGTATGTATACATGCTAAAAAGTCGAAAATGAGGGGGATGAAAAGCGAAAGGTGGGCGACCACCCGTTTAGACAATGAGCGCGGGGACCGGTTATGGATTTGAAAGTTTATGATCTGTAAAACTTGCCTTGAAACGGCGCAGTTCTCCGTTTATTTTATCATGCCATGCCGTCTCAGAACCTCTGTTAGGAATTCTCATTTCGTGAAGACTAATCACAGTCTAAACACGACATCTGAGTCAATAGGCAACCCCACTGTATTGTTTACTTTTGCTTCCAAACAATCCCGACATCAGTCTGAGATGGAATTTTGCCCCTGGGCTGTTTATTTTTGGATAATAAAAACTGGAGAGCATCATATGAACCCTTTAAAGGATGTTATATAATGTTATATTTCCTTCCTACATGCGATTCGAAACCTGTATTTTGTCCTGTGAAACACAAATATAGAATCATTATACAGCTCTTGCCAAACAATATGTGATGTGCCAAAATCCAAAAAGCATCATTTTGGACCAAAATTTCTCCATAGAGCAACAACTTTGTGTGAAGAACAGGCTGATGTACAACATTTATTTTCAGACAAACTCAAAACATATTCATATAGCCATGCAGCTCTGATGCCATTATTTGAAGACAAAAACTATGCTAAAAACTATATTGTAATTCAAAATACTTTACCAGCATGACACAATAAATGTAAAATGATTGTGATGGGTGTTAAAGCATTCAGAAAAGACTATTATTGAACTGTCTGATCAGTATGACCAGGTGTGTTGGGTCAGGACTATTATCTACAGTTTTCAAAATAAAGGTTCTTTATTGGCATCTATAGTTCCATGAAGAACCTTTAACATTCATGGAAACTTTTCATTGCTCAAAAGGTTCTTTATAGTGGAAAATAGTTCTTTAGATTAATAAAATGTTCTTCACACTAAGATTTTTTTTTTTTTTGAAAACGGTTCCCTTTTTGGAACTTTTATTTTTAAGAATATATACAGAAAAAGCTTCAATTTGTTATGAACAACATCCTTGCTAATGCATTCCCTTTATTATCAAAACCATTAACAGAAGACTTATCTCTTAAAAAATAGATGGTAAATAAAAATATGCAAGAAAAAGCGAGAGTTAAATGATTACTATAATTAGTTTAATTTTAGAAACAAACTCAGCATGTATTTGCATTCATATGCATATTTCCAAATGTCCAAGACCAAAGAATTAAGGTGATGCAAAGAAAAAATACATTCTTCATTTCATCAGCTGTTAATGATGGCAATGGGGCATGATGAGCTTCCAGATCTGTTCTGCAAACCCAACTAATTACTCAGCTGTAATTTATGAGCTCTGATTAGCACATCCTGATGATATGACAGATTGATAACACACATGACTGATAGTAAACAGCACACTCAGAAACTCTCACAAAGCTAGCTGTGAAACATAACAGACCTGGAGATGTGTTTAGATGTTCCTAAATGACACTTGCCCAAAGTTAGTGTTGATTTACAAGATGACGGTATATTTTAACAGCAGTTCCCTCTGAGGTGTAATAGGTTGTCTGAAAAAGCAGAGGCAGGAAATGAAGGCTGCTATCAATGAGAACGCCTCACATCTGGATGCAATTATTTGCCCTCGTTCTTTTTGGCAAGTGATAAAAGATTTAGCCATGCAGCTCTGACATCATTTTTTCAAGACAAAAGCAATGCTCAGAAAAACTGTACAGTAATTCAAAATACTTAGGCAGCACAACAAAATAAAAGTTAAATGATTGTGATATATTTTAATGTTGGGTGCTTTCAGAGGGGGTCTATTATTGAAATCTTTAATCGGTATGACCTGGGGTGTTGGGTGAAGACTATACGTTTGAATATACATCATATTAGTGATTTTACTGCAATATATGATTTTGAATATGAAAAATTGTTACACCTTAAAACAGTTTTGAATCTAAATCATTTTTAGATGATATAAATAAATGAAAGAACGAAAGAAATAAGTTTAGAATAGCAAAGTATGAGAATGTTTTCACTGGAACAATGGATGGGATATTTTAGACATTGGATTTCAAAAACCATTGTACCCCATTGATTGCTTTTTGTGCAATGTGTTGTTCATAATGCACAAACATTTTTCTAAATATTTTGTTTGTGTTCCAAAGAATAAACATAGTCATGAAGGTGAGTAATGATGATGATACAATTTTCGTTTTTGACATAATTAGGCATAATTATTTCCTGTAAATTTCCAGGAACTTTACAGAATTCTTGGAAACTTCATTTTATTTTATTTTAACTTTTGGAAAATTTTACCGAAATGTACAGACATTTTTCTGCCCCTTTGCAGCCTCGACATAATGACAAATATATATTTGCATTGCTCACAGTGCCCTGAAAAAAAAAAAAAAAACTTAGCATTTTGGTGTATGATTTGTTGACACACAAAAATAAAACTCAAGCAATATTTTAAAAATATTAGTTTAGAGTTTAAACGTTAAATTAGATGTATTTAAATATATGTAACTTTGCTGAGTATAAATTTAAAAGCAAATTTCAACATTGTATTGTTTAAAACTTATGCATATCAGTTTCTTACTTCATATTTAAATGAACTACTTCATATGCATTCCCTTTAAAGACGACTTTTTAATGTAAATGTGTCCTAAAACTGAATGTTAGATCTTAAATATAGACTGAAATATGTTTGAGTGCAGTTTGCATGCCTTTAAGCTGAGGTTTGCAGACTTTGCTTGCTATAGCTATAAATTGCAAAATTATGCAACAAAGAGGTATAAATATAAAAGTTAGGGCAGGGATCTTGGAGTATGAACTCATACTGAATCTGTGAGCAACAGAAAACTCCTCCAAATTTCTTGTGACATGCTGGAAAAATGGCAATATTAGATGGGTTTGTTCAGACCGGAGGGTGAGGTGGACTGGAGTGAAGGCGACTGACCTTGGTGATTACACCTCATATTATTGTTCCTGTCATCTGTTTTCATTGGCCCCAGGGATGGTAGCCATGGCAACGGCACATAGCAGGCCAATCGGCGGTGACCCCGCCGTCCTTTGCATTTCCTGGTGTGCCCGTGATGAAGGGAGGCTCTTCCAGGGGCAAGGATCCCCGTGAAGAGGCCGGGTCTCTATTTCGGCTCCAGGTCCCAAACCCCTTTCATTCTCCCCCTTCCCCCCAGCGCTGTTCAATCACTACGGAGCTCCTGCCTGATTAGACTTACATTGTTTAAGTTCTGTGACGGAGCTGCTTAATTGTATGATTACCTAAATTGACCTATGGGACCCCACCCACACCCGGGTGTCACTCAGAGCTGGAGAGGGGTCCTGTCATGGCCCATGACTTGGGCCTCTGCTTGATGTGCTGTTTGATGATGCTGCCCAGAGAGCATGACCAGTCTGTGTTTTTTCTGGGATGATGTTTCTCTGAACCATCATGTGGGAGCAGGAATCCAGATTTGAATAATTCAGATTTTGCTTGGGCAGGTGGTCTGTTGCTACCTTAAGGTAAATATCTTGGCACAGCTTAGGCACTTGTTGTTTTTGTATCCAGTACTTACTGCACTGCCAACCTTTTGACAAAGTAATAATTTCTCTCCATGATGTAGCTTGTTTCATTGCTCTGTGTGTGTTTGTGTGTGTGTGTGTGTGTGTGTGTGTGTGTGTGTGTGT
>NW_015539887.1:1310507-1346587 GCF_001515605.1 Sinocyclocheilus anshuiensis
CAAAGAATCATTGTAGTATGTGGGTAAGTGATAAATAGTGTGTCTATGATAATGAAAACGAAAAATCTAGTTTAAAACACCTGTGCCAAGAAACACTCTCTGTATTCATGTTGGTTTTATTCAGTTTGGGGGGAAATGTAATACTTTAATACCATTTTCAAGAACAGTTTCAGCTGAATGATTTGAAAAATGCACTGTGGTGTGACCATCAAGTAAAAAGTAACTTTGTTTATTTCCTTTCACATCTTAATCATTATAAAAATAAAAAAAAATGTAATTAAATATATTTTAAGGTATTTTTCAAATATGAATGATTAATTCATACATATGATTGTTATAATTGTCACACCATTTGACATTTTACAACCTGAACAAACACTGATTGTCATAAAAAGGTCAAGTTATCTGATAATTTAAGAGACTTTTTGACCATGTTGGTAGGACCACATGACTTTGTTAATTGTAATAGGCAGTAAAGCAGCTTTATTTATTTATTTTTAATAAGAAGAATTAATCAAATACTATACCGAAATGTTTATATGTTTTTCCCCACATATTGTCGTTCTTTTTAATGAGGGGTTTTCCTCCATTATGATACCAAAACAGTTGACCTTGTGGTTCAAAATAACATCAAAATCAATTTAAATTCAAAACTTCGTAATAAAATGCAATGTATTGAGGCCATTATATGTATAAACTGCATCTTTAATGTTGTTTTTTTTTATATAAATTAACAAATAAATGAGGTAAGTATACCAAATGTTCCTTTCAAGAAAACTTTAGTTTCACTTTTCACTTGATTTTTTTTCATGCATGGAACCATAATGACATTTTTGTAACAATACCATACCATCTACTACCACTTTAACGACATTTCATACCGTCTATTGTTTACTCATCAGATATGCTATTCATGCAAATAAAATTCATACTGACTGAGACATGTTTAAGAACAAAGCAGTGAGAATAGCATGGGTGGAAAATCACACTGCAAGTCATAGGGGTGTTATGTAACTACTGGGTGGATACTTTGAACTGTCATTGTATACTATTGGACTGATCGATTTGTGTAGGGACTGCATTCCTTACACTGATACACTTGATGCATGAACTGGGAGCCATTACAGTGACTCCAAGGAATAAAACCAAGGGGGTCTGCAAATTTTCACCTTATAGGAAGAAAAAGGGTTGAATTGTGAAACAACATGGGAAAGATAGGCAGTAAACGTTTGTTTGTGTATGAAACATATACAGAATATAATGTATTGAAATAAATGCATGTGCACCAGTATCAGTTCCAGATGTCAAAAGTTAAAAAGATAAACTGTATACTTCGCCGAGCGAAATAAATTGCACGAAAGCCGAACCTTTGTTTCCTGTTGGGGGCGGGGGCAAAAAAAGCGTAAGCATTATTTACAAAAGCGCACAAATATTTGATCACCCCAGGCAGGGGGTCTGCGTGTTGTAATGACCCAGTCGGCAGGCTGCAGTCTGTTTATGAACACCGTATTGAAATGCCATTGAGCCCCTTGGGTCAGCCTTTGAAATGAAACAGATAAGATAATTGGCCCTAATAGAATCCAGAAAGCTGGTGCAGCAAGGCTTTCCCCAGGACCTTTCTCACTTTTTTGGTTTTCCTTTTATTATTTTTTTCTGTCCCTCTTGAGTATGCGTTTGTGAGGCGTGTGGAAGTCGCTTCTTAATTTAAACCAGGCCCGGTTCTGCCAGACCCTGGAGTCTGCAGCTCGCAGATCTTTTGAAGTCGCGAAAGTGTTCGGAGCGCAGTTGGCCTTATAATTTGGTTGCCGTGGTTACTCTAATTTGCGCACTTTGATGCTGACTTTATTATGAAGGAAAGCAGCGCCTTGGGCATTTGCGTGGTTTTGGGCCCGGTGTCAAAGGTCATCCCGGTTTAATCTGAGATTTTGAAAGCCGCCATCGACAAATCGCATCGGTCACAGAAGCAAAAGTAACTGTACTAGTCCAAAACGCTTGATTGTGATCAGGCAACTACTTTTAAAAGATGCAAAGGTTCATGGGAATGAAGTGGAACGAGTCCAAGGGCTTTTTTCTTTCCTCAGGTGGAAGTTTTAGCATGCATGTGTGGGTGGAGGAAGAAACTGCAGAACAATGTGTGCAACAAAACATTCACTCATTATGTTGTCATATCTGTTAAATAATTCCAAAATGCATTAAAATTAAAAATTTATTTTGTTATTTTTCAAGGGCATAAAGTGAAAATATCAGGGTATACTGATACTGTTCTGATATCAGAATTTAAAAAAACGCTTCATTAATAGAATTACATTCTAAAAAAAGTTGAAGGTTTAATTTATATATTATTTTATATTAAAATATAACATTTTTTATAGGTCTTTATATCAGAATAAAAAAATTAATTCTTAAAGCTTGGCTTAATCTTTTATTGCTCTTTCTTACAACAAAAATTAACAAAACTGAGTCACTGCTTATTAATGTTTGGAAAATCTTTGTTCGTGAAATCAAATTGTTCAGTCAACATGCAGAAACATGGCAAAGAAAACAGGAAATGACATCATAAAGAGAACACCTGCAGATCCTTAAGACTGTCGACATCAATACGTCTCTTTAAATAATACGATAATTTGATCTTTTCATGACAAGGCAAGCTTAGTTCAGCTTGTAATGTCATGTGGTGCAACTCCCCCAAAACTTAATAATATTTTTGAATAAATAGTTCATGATATTTGTAAATTTGTGATCTTTTATTTATATATATATATATATATATATATATACATTTTTGAAAACAATGATTTCTTGAAAAGATTTCTTGAAAATGTTGTAAAATCTTACCCAATAACTGCCTGATTGTCATGATTGTTTTGGCTTAGCGCTGTGGTACATATTTATCTTAAAATCTTAACTGCAAAATAATTGCATATAAAAGCAGCTGCAGCTTCATTGTGCAATATATGCATTATTCTCTGAAATCAATGCTTTCTTTATATATCTTTCCAATCTAAGCTCATGTTTTAATTTAACTCTTCAGTCAATCCTTGTACACATCATGCAGCTTTACAATGGTAGTGAAATGGCGAGGAAGGAGGATAGAATGGCGTATTGGAATGGAGTTTTCCTTCAAGGCTGGTAGTTTGCACTCATCCACAGCCCATGAAGAGTTAATGTGGTGTGTCGCAGGGAAAAGGCAGTAATTACTGTCCCATGCCACTGCGCAGTTCAGATCGCTCCACACTGGGGCGCAGACCACACTTTATGTGAATGTCCACATTCTTGGGCAGGCTAATCAACACGATCAATTGTGCCAGACAGTTGAGCTTTAAAACAGCGTTACGTTCTGCCATGCCTCTTCTACCCAGTTTCCCCACAGCATAGTTTCATCTTATCGGACATGTGGTATGTGCAATCGAAAAATAGTTAGGCTTTCAGGCAGATTTAACATGTTGATTTCAGGCACAATGTCGTATTGAGCTGCTGTTGACCTAATGCATCTGCTTTGTTCTCAGTGAGTTATGCAATTCTCACAATTTTCGAGGATTTTTCATGCGTTGACAACACTGTGATCAACAAGCTTTCATCACTCTACATTTTTAAAAATACTGGTTCCAAAAAGGGGGTTTTCACATAGAAGAACCATTTTGGGTTCCCAAAATAACCTTTTAGTGAAAAGTTCTTAAAAGAAGCATTTTTTTTCTTACTGTGAAGAATATCTAAAGAACCTTTTTCCAATATGAAGTACCTCTAGTGGTTCCATGGATGTTAAAGGTTCTTCATGGAACCATTGATGCTAATAAAGAACTTTTATTTTTAAGAGTGTTCTTTCACAGACTGAAGTTTTAATGTGTATGCATTTAAATATTCAAGATGATTAATACTGGAATAGTTTATGGAATATTACGGGTTCAATGCAATTTGTGGCATAATATTGATTACCATCAAAAATAAATTGGCCTTTTCTTTCATTTTCTGTGATATAGGCAAAAATCAAGGTTGAAATCAATTGACGCTGATAATTTCATAAAAGCACTTGCATTCATTTATTGTTAAAACTTGTATATTATATGAGCTGTAAAATTATTATAATTTTAATGGTTGTTTTAAGCATTAAGTTTATTATGAAGCAATAGTATGGGGTGAGTAAGATTTTTTAGTTAATACTTTTATTCAGCAATGATTCATTAAATTGCTTCAAAGTGACAGTAAAGACATTCATAAATTAATGCTTCTAAATATTTCTATTTCAAACAAACGCTGTTTCTGTTCATCAAAATATCAGTTTCCATGAATATATTAATCAGCACAACTGTTTCCAGTTTTTTTTTTTTAATGCAAGTAAAGAATATGACAATGTTTACATGTGCCAAATATAGAATCACTTGGACAAACAAACATATACTGATAGCCAACATTACAAGTCCATTCTGATTAGCTCCTGTATTTGCATTCATGTGTCTGTGAGCATGCATGTGCGTGTGTGTGTGTGCGCGACATTGTGTCTAGAGGTGGGGGAGGAAGCATACAAATTAAATAGTATCTTAACAGATTAATACGCCTAACAGATATAAGTAGTATAACTTTATAAAAGAGAGAGAAAAAAAGACAACAAATGTTATTAGCAACAATAATAATAATAATAATAATAATAATGATTTCATTAAGATTAGGAAAGGGTGGAGGACAGTGAATGATGCAAGTAATAGTAATGATATTATTAATAATAGTAATAAATTATATATTAATAAATATTTAATAAATTATTAGGGTTGTCCCTGATCCCTCCGTCGCAACAACATATCATAGCTTAATCCCAAGCCCATGTCACGCCACAGCGGGAGAGCCTTGGAAAGATGCTGCGGGGAAACAGGGCCCAAAGCTCTCCCCCCATCCTCCAAAACACCAGCCATCCATGGCCACTACCTGCATGCCACGCTTGTCTCAGATGTCTGTTATTTATTTATTTACATATGTTTTTTAATGTATAGATGTGTATATGTCTCAGCTAATTTGTGATGCATTAAAAAGGTGGGACGTGTAGCTGTGTGTGTGTGTGTGTGTGTGTGTGTGTGTGTGTGTGCGCGCGCACGTGTGTCATTGTGTCTAGGGGTGGGGGAGGAAGCATACAAAAGAAATAGTATCTTAACAGATTAATAACAGATATAAGTAGTATAACTTTAAACATATAATGTATTTATACATAAGAGTATCAATAGGTTAACCTTTTCTTAAACCCTTTCTTATCAGTGTTTTCTTATCAATGTTGTCCTCCACCCCTCCCCAAAACTCTCAGAGATTAATATTCAAATTAAGTACAAATAGTAATTTAGGTGGAGATTGGTCTCAGACGAAGAAGGTCAACAGATATATGACTGCTGGAAGGTAATGAGAGATGACCAGAAGAGGTGTAAGTCTACTGTCTTACTATGAGATGAACTGGATAGACTTTCCATCGAGATATAATCAATTAGTAGATTTTTCCAGCATGCAATGGAATTTCTTGATTTCCAGTTCATGAGGATAGTTTTCTTGGCGATAACTAGCGCCACTAGGAGTAACTGACTGTTTATATTGTCTAAACTGATTATGGATATGTCGCCTAGTAAACAAGGTGATGGAGAAATTGGGATGTGACATCCCATAGTGACGGATAGTGATTCAATGAACTTTTCCCAAAATGTTTTAATTGGGGTACAATACCAAAGGGCGTGAACATATCTGTCTGGGTTATTTTGGGTGCAGTGTGAACATGTTTCTGAAGTGAATCCCATTTTAAACAATTTCTGTCCGGTTAAGTGAAATCTGTGAAGTACTTCATACTGTATAAGTTGCAAGTTGGCATTTTTGTCATAAAGTATATATTTGTGCAGATTTGTGTCCAGAAATCGGCATCAGGAGCAATAGATAGTTCTGATTCCCATTTAGAATGTGGTAAATGCATTGTCTGATTTTAATATTATTCTGTATATTTTGAAGAGTAGTTTTTTTGAGGACGATATATTAATTAACTCCGAGATTAAAGGTGAAAGTTCTAGATTCGTGGTCCAAATGTTGATTTTTGATTGGATAGATGATTTGATTTGTAGATATTCCAAAAAACTATTACTCCTGATGCCGTATGTCTGGACCAAGTATGAAAATGAAGCCAGACTATGAAAGATGTGTTGGAGTTGTGTGATACCCTTTTCTGCCCATCTGTGTAAGTTAAGTGGCTTTTTATTAACTTTATAATCTGGGTTATTCCAAATGGGGGTGTATTTAGATGGTGCAAAAGGAGTGTTTGTGATGCGGTGAAATTTTCACCAGGCTGTCAGAGCTGCTGCTATAGTTGGTGCTTTAAAACAGGAGTGTTTTTTGATTGTCTGACTATAGAATGGTACATCTGAAATTCGAATATCCTTACAAATTGTTTGCTCAATATCTAGCCATATGTTTTCTGATGGGTTTTGGTGAATCCATTTGTCTATCTGTTGAAGCTGATTAGCCAGAGGGTAGTGATAGAAATGTGGTGCTTCCAATCCTCCTTGTGTTTTTGCTTTCTGTAGAGTAGATAGTTTAATTTTTGGGGTCTTATTTTTCCAGTAAAATTTGATAATGATTGAGTCTAAAGATTTAAACCAGGTGAGGGTGGGTTGTGTTGGGATCATTGAGAATAAATAGTTTAGTTTAGGGAGTATAGTCATTTTAATTACTGATATTCTGCCCATTATGGATAGTGGTAAGTTCATCCAGCGTTGAAGATCATCATTTATTGTTTTGAGTAACGGGGTGAAATTAAGACTAACCAGCTCTGACAGCCTGGGGGAATATTAATGCCTAAATATGTGATGTGAATTGGTGCATAGGTGATGTCTGGGATGTCACATCTAAGCTATTGTGATTTAATGAAAGAACAGAAGATTTACTCCAGTTGACTGAATATTCAGAAATGTGAGAAAATGAATCAATACTTTTAATTTTTCTTGTAATGATGATGGGGGATCTTGTAAATACATTAATATGTCATCTGCGTAAAGACTGATTTTGTGCTGTATGTTTAATGTTTGAACTCCTTTAATGTAGCTGTTTTGGTCGATGACTGCTGCTAACGGTTCAATAAAAATAGTTAATAATGAGGGAGAGAGTGGGCATCCTTGTCTAGTCCCCAAGTGCAGTGTGAAGCTACGTGATGTTAGTCCATTAGTGATGACAGCGGCTGAAGGTGATGCATATAGAATTTTAATCCAATTAATGAATGACTCCCCAAAACCAAACCTCTCTAATGTGGAAAACAGGAATTTCCAGTTGACCCTATCGAATGCTTTTTCTGCGTCCAGAGTGACTATGATGGTTTTTGCTTTTTGAATTGAAGAATAATACATTAAGTTGAATAGTCTGCGTGTATTGGTGGATGCTAGTCTACCTTTAATGAAACCGGTTTGATCTTGGGTGTGTTTCCAGTATTGATAATCATAAAAAAATGTCGGCTTTGAAGGATCATATGACACTGAAGACTGGAGTAATGGCTGCTGAAAATTCAATTTTGCCATCACATGAGGAAATTATATTTTAAAATATATTAGAATAGAAAGCAGTCATTTTTCATTTTAAAAATATTTCAAAATTTTACTGTATTTCTTTTAAACAAATTACATCAACCTTGGTGAAAATTAGAGACTTTTTTTCAAAAACTACACAGAAAAGGGTAATATTTTTTTCCACAATAAAGTCATGTTATTACAATATTATACTATTGTTTCCATCTTGTGGCTACACAATTGAAGCGTTTACAGATTGGCCCATTCACTTTGAATTGGGAGAATTTGTTTTTTTAAGCAGAGGAGGTACAAGTCAAAATTAATATTTTGTGGTAATCAACATTTGCCACAAATGCTATCCATTGAGCTTTACGTGTATTGAATCCGAAATATTCCTTAAAGTTCGAAATGTCACTCTACCAGGCTTCAAGCTGTGAGAAAGAGTCAAAGGGGCAACCCTGGGGTTGACCAAACATAAGGCAGGCTGACCAGATCCCAACAGCGAATGCGTAACACAATACCTGCGAGCATGCCGTGGGATGCTTTGAACTTGATTTAGTACCCGGGTCACAAGCGACTTGGTTTGCCTCGCTACAGGTTGGAGCCAGAACCCTGAGGACGCCAATCCCTTAAATCAGTGCTTGATATCATCCTCCACGTTACGACAAAGACACGTGAGATTAACTAGCAAGGTGCCCTGCAGAGATCACTCAGATCTTAGATATAGCACTTACAAATATTATTAGTCCCGTTTAGGCTGGCTTATATATGTAATAAAAATCAGACTTTCAACATTACCATACTGCAGTCAAAATTCCGATGTCATTGCAGGGTTTTTGGGAAACGACATCAAAGGTCTGTTGAGAATAAGAAACAGAACCACCTTGTGCACCGATCACAACAAAACATGCTGATCTATTCGATTCGTCACCTTTTTCCTCTGAACTGATTCATGTAAAACATTTTCAGTTCCTACTTTCTGCTCTTGCATTAGTTGGTTTGGAGAGATTTCATCTAATCCCCAATAGTTTATTGTACATTCGATTAACAGAGATTCAAACCTGCACACAGAATTGTTGGTCTGTAATAACAAATATTACAGAATTTCATAAATGCCAGGACAAGTTGTCACAGGTGTTTTATATGTTTTGTAATGTTATACAGTTGATTAATTTAAATTTTGTTGGCCACAAGAGTTTGTTAGTTTTTACATACAAACATGCAAAATATGTACAATTGTTTTGTGCTTCTGTTTAAATTTAGCTGGAAAATGAATTGGAACCTTGTATTTAGCTGTTTAATGGCAGTTAGTCACAACTTAGTGTAAAAATATGGCTCGCTATTGTGGCTTTTTTTGTTTTGTAGCCAATGTATGTGACTTTAAAAAATAAACCTAGCCTTAAAAATATTCACTAGAATAAACGTGTTGCAACAGGCTCCAATCTTATTTTCCAACTTATGTTATTTTTGTACTTTTGTCTTTTGCAATCAAAATTTTGAAAGTGCTTCTGTTATTATTGAATCCCAGGTTATGAACTGACATCAGACGGACTTTGACACCTTTGAATCATATATGAATTATAATAACAGTCATCCTGCTGGGAAATGAACTGAAAGTTGAGTCAGATTGAGTCATCTTCATCAGAACCGATGCTGACGGACGGTCTGATTCTCTCTGTACAACCACAGCACCAGGAAAAAACTAGTCACTAAAAACTTTTAAATATAAAATTGAGTTTTATATATCTAAATGCTAAGACATCCTATTCATTTTTTTTTTTAAGTATATTGTAAGAGATTATCTTACCCATAACATGCTGAAACTTCTAATGGTCAGTTAGATATGACACATTTACTTCACACATTTATGCAAACAACCTTTAGAGAAAAAGACTTTATGTTGTTTAAAATTTGTAGATAAAAATATTACCAGCATGCAAAGTTTAAAAATATCTGCAGCCTATAAAATCACATGATTTTTTTAAAGTTAAGACTTACCTAAAGCAATATCAGATATCATTTTTGTATCATATCAACCACAAAACTGACATGAAGGTATGTTAATAAGGCCAGATAAGACTGACATGCTCTTAAAAAATACAGCCATCTCTTTTTGATGTGATATTTAATTTTTATTAGCGTCTTTTAGATTTGAAGATAGTTTCATGTTGCATAAGCTCTAGCTACCTAATTTCGAAATAAAACCATGAAATTTAAAACGATTAGCATTTTTTTGCCAAAACAAGATTAGGATGCAGAGGTTAAATGATAATGACCCTCCTGTTTTAACCTCAAGGCTGTTGTTAGCCCCATTTACGCTTCCTGACATGCAAAGGAAGGAAAAGGGGAATCATTGTAATGCCCAAGAAACAACACATCACTTATCTTTCTCATATAGTGGTGAAAGTAGGCCTGTGTTTGAGAGCTCCGGTGGGCTCCAGGTTAATGACTCTGTGGAGCTTAGTAGCTGTTCAGGAGCCGACCCCATGGAAGGGCGAGTGGGGGGTGTCATTAGGGTGATCACCCCTGGGTCGGAGAAAGTGACGTAGGCTGCTTGACTGCTAAGAGCATCAGTCACACATAGTCGAATTCTCAGTGTATGAAAGATTCCTTAGTACTGAACATTTGAAGCTAAAAGACCATGAGGTCTTTAATGACGAGCCAATCATAACATACCTAAGGGTTCACTTTTTGTTCTACTAAATGATTCTGGAAAAGTGCATTAATTTGACATCTATGGATATTAACAAAGTGCTCTGTGGAAGCTTTAAGATGTCCGAAAGGACTTGTGTTTACTTAACAGGGCCGTCAGAAAAAGAGTCAGTCTCGTTCATGAAAGCTGACGTTCAGTTCTCTTTTCGTTTGCCTGACAAAGGCATTCTTTCGTGCCAGAGCCGCAAGTTGTATTATGCATAGCAGTATATAGTCACTAGATATTCTCCTTCATAACAGGTTGGATCCAGATGGGGGATTTTACTGCCAAACAGAAGAATAAAAGAGTTTGCCGGAGCAATATGGTGTTAAGTGATACAACATGAGCAGCTTATTACATTTTCAGAATCTTTGTCTTGGGGATGTATTTTATTTATCATGAGCAAAATGTAGTCACTAAAGTACCGATTGACTGAAAAACCAAAAGCGGACTAACAGAACTTGAGTAAATCAATAATACACTGATATTATTAAAGGAATAATTTTGCCATCATTTATTCACCATTTACTCATGCCGTTCTGTGGAACACAAATGGAGATCAGATAAATGTTCAACTTTAAATGTTTTGTTCATACAATGAAAGTCAGGGGTCCAAAGGTTAAGTCTAATAATTTTATTTGTATTGGTTTGATGTTACTGATTTTATTTAAACTCAAAATGGTGTAGAAACAATTTTCATTCAGGAATTGCTAGTAAATTTTACAATTTATTAAAAATACACTGCACACACTGAATTAAACATGCAAGTTTAAGTACAAAGACTGAAATAATATTTTCTTGTAAAACATGCTCAGTAATCTTTGAAAAATCATTTTTTACAGTGTACATGAGTTGATCAATGTTTTGATCAAACTTTTGGACCCCATTGACCGACACTGTATGAACAAAAACCACTGAGACATTCTTCAAATCTATTGTGTGTGTGTGTGTGTGTGTGGCAGAAGAAAAAAGTTATAAATAGTAATGTAAAACTATTTATAAATAGTAACTGTTTCTTTAAGAGAGTAAAAAGTATATATATATATATATATATATATAGTTTGGAAAGGCATGGGGTTAAGAAAATGTTAATTTCTGAAAATACTTTTCCTTAAGTAATTGAATTAAATGTACTAGGTAAATATATATAATTATAGGATTATTTAAATGATTGTAGCTTAAAATCATATTTTAGGTTCAGTCATACTAGATGTCTTCCATCCTTCCAGGATGTATTTCTTAAGCCCCTTTACGAATAAAATTTTTCTTATTCTTTTTCAGACGAGCATCCAGTAAACATCACTAAACATTAACAGGAAAGTTTGAAAGAAGGACAAAAACTGCTTTAACTTCCACGTTCTGTGCAAAAGACAAGTCTATTTATGGACAAGCAGATTGCACAAATAAACACTACTCTAGATGTGAAAACTCTGCCTTTATTATCCATGAAACACCACAATGGATCTGTATACTTCTTGTGCAGCGTTCTGATTGCCTGTTTATTTTCGCAGCGGCCCTCCTGAGCCAGTGGATGCTGGGCCAACCACTGTGAGGTGCCAAGTCTCTCCAGCCATTTCCTGTGTGTGACATCGTTGTGTATCCCCTAGCGGCAGCATGATGCGTGTCTTGTCTGCTCCCTGGGTGGCGTGCGCTAAGTATTCCGTAAACATGGGGGTTCGGAAAGGGGACTTTTAGTTTGAAAGGGGACTTTTAATGCTCTGTCACTCTTAATGCAACACTTGCACCACTAAGCCTAATGCATCCAAACTGTAATTGAACTACCATCAGGCTGCAACGGTTGATCTTTGCTCATTTCAAAAAGCTAAAAGATGACAGCTTTCACTGTGATACTGATAGCATTTTCCCAAAAAATGCCATTTTTCATTCTGAATTTCAGACTATTTATAGGCCATTTTGTAATGAAAAGACAAAGCAATAATGTGCAATGAAGATACATAAAATTAAACAACATCAAAACAGCTATTATCATTTGCAAACTAGTAGTTTTAACAAACCATGAGGTTTGCTTTTAGATATTATATTTAGCTATTACATATTTTGACTTCTCTTACAGCAGATGCTGTTTATCAGGTAGTTCTATATAGGTTCACGTTTTTGTTTTTCAACTTTTTTTTTAAACATGTATTAAATTGACAACCAACATGCAGTTTGATTGCTTTCATGATTCATTATCAGATTTTTTTGGCTCTTAAATTGTCATAGCAGTAGCCTATATTGCAATTGAATTGTGTCATCAATGTCATAACTCACTTTGTTCCGATAGGAAATCGGATGTTAAGGGGTTTTACAGTATCTGTTTTATATAACCTTAGCTCTACCCAGGAACAAGGCTTGACCTTAGCGTAACTGTAACCCTGCACCATCTCAAGATTATAACCTTTTAATGTTACCCTCTACAGTAATGTCCTTGTGTCTAAAGAGCCCAAGCCTTTCATGTTGAAACTAAAGCATGTCAGACGGCAGATGGTTTTTCAAAAGCACTTTTATTTTACAAATACAAGCATCATTTTCACAAATGTTTGATCTTAAAACAAAAAAAATTTGAGAAAGATGAATGGTTCATTATTGTGAAAATCATGCTGAATAATAAGTGTTGCAACATGTGAACACTCATTTTAAAATCAAAACATAGAATGTTAAAATCATAGAAATATAAAATGGCTTGCAATACCGAAAATCGAGGGAATAAAATTTTACATCTGGGAATAATTATTTTAAAAATTCCTTCTGAAAAAAAAAAAAAGGGTATTGGCAAAACATGTTTCTGCACTGCCAACTTCCGCTAAATCACAACCCACGCATGCACACACTATTTATTTGTACTCTTACTCTGTACTCTACTGAAAAATAGGCCTGTTATCGGCGCATCCAGTAAACAATCTTTCTTGACATGGGAAATGTTCATGGCTACGTTTTCGATGGCTTTTCCGTGTGATTTTAAAACGGTTGCAGCTACTTCTGCAAGTTGCACCTGTTTCCAGGAGCAGAAGATCTGCTTGTCGTTTTAGTGGAAAATTATTTTCCTTCATAAAGTGAATTGCCAGCAGTTGTTGTATGAGCTGTAGCCTAAGCGAGCCAGCTGTGTAAATGAACAAGTGCTCGCTTTGACTTCCTCCTTCACTTTTTTTCCCCAACAAAAAGGTTCGTTTCATTTTTTATGTTTTTCAAACAAATTATTATAGCCTATATTTTAAAAATGATTTTGATCATTTTTATTATCGGTTTACACGCGATAAAGAAACACAATTCATACACTTCATAGATTTTTAAGAACTCAAGAAAAGATTCGGAGAAGTTTTTTTTTTTTTTTTTTGAGTAATTAAGAGCCGAAATGCCACATTAATAAATGACCTAAGGGACCTGAAATACATGTATATAGTATTAAAAAATACCAGTAAAAATAATTCTGCACAATAGGCTACTGGTTTAGGGAAGCTGATCAAATTGAGTTAACACTGACATCAGAGCAGCTTTACGAGTCAAAAATCATTATCAGGTCAAAATAAAAGTAAGCTGTGATTAAATGCGACACTATCAGAATTATCTGAACCGTTAAATGTCAAAATATTACCGTTTAAAACTACAGTTTTTTTTTTCTGACCTAGACTACAAGTAGGCCACATACTCATCCCGGTTTCGACAGAACGTAAAAACAAACAAACAAACGTTAAACATATGCACAATGATGTCGGAAAAGCAGCACCATCATGTACAGTACCTGTTAGAACAGCAATTCTACACGGCTTTCTTTATTTGGGAAACTCCCACGGGCGTTCTTCTCGACACTGGATCCCACGGGCCGTGATTTAGAGCAAAAAGCTTAAATTCACCGTATAGACCTCGAGTCTCCGAGGACAACCAGCGTCACTCTACGCGCTCTATCCCTTCGAGAAAAGCCAACGAACCTTTGTTTCTAAGATTTTCAGTATAGTCTATTTAAAGGCGGACCTCAACATCTGAACATCTGTTCAATTCACGTGACTCTAAAACGCTAACATCTGTTCAAAATAAATTTCATTCGTGTGCCTCTAACATCCATCTGCCAAATGCCTTACAAGTGGAAATGAACTCAAACTTTGGTCCAGTTTTCTCCTGAAGTTCACTGGGATCTTTATGACCTCTATGTAAAAATAAAAGTGTTTACTATTATTTAAACCAAATATTAGAGCAATTAGAAAAACTGTCCACGATAAATTATTGGTTAAAAACTTGTTGTAATTTGTTTGTATGTCTCTCGAGGGGATTTTTATTTAGGTTAACATTACAGTTGCTCAGCATACAGGCCAGCTTCATCCACCCCACCTTCCCATGTCCTGCTGAAGGCAGCTTAAATTTCATAGACATCTGGGAATTCCGCACATGCCTCAAAACCCAATTACACACCTTCAAACGTGCACTTGCTTTTATTTCAAATATTCCATGATTCCAAAATACTTTCCCAGACTTCATATAAAACCAAACGCAACTTACATATGGTTCAATGCCAAATACATACCACTAACGTAGTAAAAATATCCCACATGCCTTGCTATAGCAAGACAAAAAACGCATTTTAAGCTTTTGTTCATATAAATTAATCATTTGATTTAATTTAGTGAACTGGATGTACTTACATTGCAAGGCACATATTTTTATAAAATGAATGAAACTGGACAATAGGAAAACAAACAGACAAAACTAATGAGTAGCACTGTCTTTTCCCCCTGCACACAGTATTTTTGGAGCAGCCTCTGGATATAAGTCCATTGCAATCCCTAGGGATTTGACCCTGTGACGCACGCGTGTATTTGGGAAGCTCTAGCTGAATGAAAACGATGATATTTAGTGCAACTGTAAAAAAGACTTTAACATTTTTAGGAGTACATCCCATGAATACAAATCTATTTTCTTGTCCGCTTCCTTTTTTTCTCGCAGATGAACTGACAGTACATATTGTTGAACCTATACGTCCATAACCCAGGTTTAGATGAATTTCAACCAACTAAATCAGAAGTCGGAATTAGTCAGACCTATCGGAATAAAACTTGATATTCCATCAGAATTTTATGCAATCGTTAAAGACTATTTTAAAATATGCAGTTTCATCTATAATACATTCTAATGTGATAATAATGCACCATTTTCTCTTGTACTCTTCATTTTTCATACTGTGTTGTATGGATTAAAACATAGTCTGTATTGGAATATTAAAAAATAGGGACACTTTTTGTTTACTAAAAGTAATAAAACAATGGCTTATTGTTTAGATCGAAATGTATTGTTTTTATTTTTCAACTTCATTGAACGTATTTTTGTCTCTGATTTCCTGCCTATGTCAACCAACTCGTGTAACTATTTTTAAATATAGGCCTAACTATTAAAAACATTCTTCATAATGAGACTAAACGAGTGGTAATAACGTGTATGCACTGTTTTCCCTTCTAAATTTTTAATAGTTTTTCCAAAATCGTACACACAAATGAAGTGAATACATTTTGATACTACCGTATATTTCTTAAAAGTTCTTCATCTTTATTACAGAAATACACATTTATTTACAAAAGTAGCAAAAAAATAAAAATAAAAATAAGAATGCATTTTGACACAGGATACATTTGCCTTCATTTCAAAAAGTGTGTCATCAATAAATAAATAGAATTGTACTAAAACTTTGTATTTTGCACAGGATTCGAACTAGAGGCTTCATTCCCCATCTTCTCATCGACAGTCCTTGTGATGCAATTTCACTTTCTCCAAGAAAGCTATGCACAACTGAGTCTTCAAAAAACAAAAATAGAAAAACATGCATATGCACACATTTCCAACATTCGTCGTCAACAATAACACTCGCGAGGAAGTCCATATGCAGCGCACGCGCAACAATTCGCTGTCCGTGGCCTTCTCTCGGTAATAGCCATGACCTCTGTTGGAACATTTGCAGTTTTTCCCCAGGATTATGAAGGAATCTAGCATTATGTCGGCGCATTGGTCCTCGAGTTTTCCCAGCTCTTGACTTTCACCTGCGAATAATAGCATGATTTAGGCGGGACAATGTTTGCTATAGGAAAAACATTATATACAGTAACCTATTTGTTTTGAGAAAGAAAAATAATCATTGTAATCGATTGTGGGAAAAAAATGTGCTACAATAGGCCGTGCTGGTAAACAATTCGGTTGCATTACACGCAAAAGCTGTTTTAACAGCTTCTCAACTTTTTATAGACTTAAGCTACGTTGGCCAAACTTAATTATTTATTTAGCGTTATTACTATATCTAAAGGGAGAGGCAGTGTGTACAAATAAAGCCATGCAGATAGTAAACAAATCCAGACGATCTGAAATACATGCAACAGTTGTTGGCTTTCCAACTTGTGACCAAACGTGTAAAATGAAGTAAATGTTTTGAGAGATCTTACTCAATTGTTAACATCATTAAAGACGAGGGATATTGTGAAAGCGTACCATTTGAAAACAAAAAAAGTTTCCCTGCACACTAGTGAGATGCAGACATGGACCATGCGCCCTCCATCCTCCAAACTGAGAACGCGTAGCTCAAACGCTCGTGAGCAACATAACTACAACTTGCCATCTTGGAGTCCAGCTCGTCACTCTGTAGAACCTGACAGAGAAAATCGATGTACCTGGAGGCGAGTTTTAGCGTCTGTATTTTGCTCAGTTTGTCGGAGGGTAAAGTGGGGATGATTTTGCGCAAAGCCGCAAACGCTTCGTTGAGCGACTGCGTCCTCTGTCGCTCCCGCACGTTCGCCGTCACGCGCTGCGTCTGCAGCTCCTCAAAAGACTGAGGGCTGTTGCTGCTGTTGCTAGACTTTTTCCCCCTTTTCCCAAGGGTCGAGCTATCGGAATCCTCCCCGTTTTTCCTGCTCGTCCGTCTTTTCCTTCCGCACCTCTTCGGTGGCCTGTCGGGCTCTCCGTCGCTGTTGCTGAGGCTGTCCGCGGGAGACACGGGGGAGCTGGAGGAGTCTCGCGCGGGCTCTTCGGGCATCTCGTTCTAGTCTGCTGAAAGCGCGTGCGATCCAAGACGTTATTCCCTCATGAGGGTGAAATACAATTCCAAGCGTGCGTTGCTTATTCTCGGGGAAATAACTAGGTATCCGGGATTCCAAGCAACTTTGAGTTGGGTTGAAGGAAAAAGTTGGGGAGCTCTTATAGTCTGCTAAAGTGTTTGTGAGAAGAGAGACGATTGGCCAAGAAGGCTTAAGACGCGAGAAGGAGGGTGGGGGAAACTTTTCTTTTAAACTCGAGATATTTTCCTTGACAAGTCTGACAGTTCTTTGGTGAGCAGAAAAATAGCGATTGCACGCTCAACTAACTGAAAAGATTCGCTGTGCTTTGATTAGATTTGAAAACAATTTTAGAATCAACTCGGTATTTCCTTTGTAATTATAACCTACTTAATTCGGTTATTGGTTATTTCATCACACAAACATATTCTTTTAGAACGAACACAACATTTCGTCTCTGTAACGAAAATAAAAAAATAAATAAATCAATAAATAAATTAAAAAAAGCCACTGAGAAACACTCTGCGTCCAAAAATGTCTAATAACACATGCCTGAATCTAGGCATCTAGTCTGCCAGGTTCAGCTTGATTTGTGTTTAGAAATCAATTAGGAATTATAAATGCAGAGGTATGTCTGAAAATATCAGATCTAATTCGAAATACTATTTTAGGATGCAAATAAGTGGTTTTCAGACTCAGTAATTTACATGCATTATATATTACATAATCTATCTTGATTGTGACAGCACTTGCAAGAACCATTTGAAACCCAAACCAAGATATACAACCTAAACATGTCAAGCGTAAATGATCAGAATCTATGAACTTTTAACACATCAATAAAATACTGTCCACTGTAACACTGCACAGATTTGTAATTTTATAGTTTTGTTTATATAAAGTGAACTGATAAATGTTCTCCACCAGGGGTCGTGATATTCTGGTTGTTCATTCCAAATTCGAAATACTAGTTACATTTTCTTGAATTTAACTGGCAGTGAACTAAATCAGATACTAACACAAATTATCTTGAAAGCCATCAGAAATCCAGACTGATCTGGAAGACTGGCAGGTATCCAATTCAACTTTTAACATTTACAGTTTACACTTTTCCCATTTCACCTGAGAATAATTTCAATTCATCACATTTTAAAGGCAGAACTATCTCAAGACAAAGAAGAAACAAAATCTCCCATTTCCACCATGTGATGCTTCATGTTTTTATCCAGGGACAACATTACAGAGTACAGCACACTATATCTGAAGGTCTTTGAGCAACCAGCAGATAACCCTATAACACTTGGGCTGTAGCCCTACCAAGGGGACAAAAATTATCTTGGTAATGTCCAATATTCACCTCTTGCATAACTGAAGGTTGTTGCACAATTTGTGCAGCTAGGGCGGGAGATTGATAAACATGTTAGGGGATTTTGGTTCGGCTCAGTCCAATGTTTGTGCAGTCCTGTTTCAGCTTCTTGGGTCTCTTCAAAGACAAATCCTGGATTCACATTATACATCTAACACCACACACGTGGCATATAATCGATTTCCCTGTGCAGGACTGCTGAGTGAGTGAGGATTTTGACTCATACTAAGTATGTGATGATGATTCACGCTCTGACTCAAATATCGAGAAGTCCAAGAATTTGATATTTTACAGCTCCTCCCGCTGCACAGAGTGCAAGGACAGATCCAGCACTGCTCTAAAGCCAGAGCACATCATGAGGGCTCCAATAACTGCATTATCATGTATTAACAGCATTGTATAAGGAACAGTCTTGTCTCTTTGGGCCTTCACTCCTGTCAAGTGGTGAAACAAGCCACCAATGTTGTACTGTATGCCTACATGTATTACTAGATTGACTATTCACATATTCACTACTACCTCATCAGCAACCGTTCTTGAAGGGGAGGCGGTCTTTGAGCAACCAGCAGATAACTCTATAACACTTGGGCTGTAGCCCTACCAAGGGGACAAAAATTATCTTGGTAATGTCCAATATTCACCTCTTGCATAATTGAAGGTTGTTGCACAATTTGTGCAGCTAGGGCGGGAGATTGATAAACATGTTAGGGGATTTTGGTTCGGCTCAGTCCAATGTTTGTGCAGTCCTGTTTCAGCTTCTTGGGTCTCTTCAAAGACAAATCCTGGATTCACATTATACATCTAACACCACACACGTGGCATATAATCGATTTCCCTGTGCAGGACTGCTGAGTGAGTGAGGATTTTGACTCATACTAAGTATGTGATGATGATTCACGCTCTGACTCAAATATCGAGAAGTCCAAGAATTTGATATTTTACAGCTCCTCCCGCTGCACAGAGTGCAAGGACAGATCCAGCACTGCTCTAAAGCCAGAGCACATCATGAGGGCTCCAATAACTGCATTATCATGTATTAACAGCATTGTATAAGGAACAGTCTTGTCTCTTTGGGCCTTCACTCCTGTCAAGTGGTGAAACAAGCCACCAATGTTGTACTGTATGCCTACATGTATTACTAGATTGACTATTCACATATTCACTACTACCTCATCAGCAACCGTTCTTGAAGGGGAGGCAAAATGTTGAAGGCTCATTAGCGGGTTCTGCTCGTGCATATCACTTTCTCTGGATTTCCTTGCAAGTTACCATCTTACATTGTATGCTTGGAAGGACAAACAGGCCTAAAAATCATTTCTAGGTGGGATATTCTAAGCAATAGACTGCTGAAAATAATGAAATAAGTTTATAAGTTTATTCTCATTACATTCAGGCCCTCAAATGAACTAACGTCATGATGAGAGGCAGACTCCAGACATCATATCGGCTCCTGATAGGACCTGTCTGGCCCACAAAAGAGAAAGGATATGGGTGAAGATTAGAGAGGTGAGGATGAATATAGGCAGATCTAGCCTGTCTGGATCTGAGGACTGGACTATGAATGAGTGCTTTCAGTGAGGACAGCTGTGCTTGTCTGGATGTGGCTGGATGAGCAACAGATAAATGGCACATGGTGGTTTTGAGTTTGCATTCTTCTTGGTGGACTAATGAGACATGAGCCAACCAAGAAAACATACCTTATAGAGAGAGCTTTTTAAAATATAATGTATAACATTAAATGTTCGCAATGTCAGGATGAAAAAGAGGCCAAGAGTAAAAAGAAGCCAAGTGTTTTTAGTGTGATACATGTATCCTGCACAGCTTTGGAATCACCAGCACCACAACAAAAACATAATTTTAAAATAGATGTACTGCAAAATTTGCACTGTACTTGCACACTTGCCTCAGATTTGGGGTTTTTGTCTGGTCTCCAGAAATCTGTGGGTTAGTAAAAATCGGGCCTAAAATCACATGGCGCAAACCCAGCATTACTGGTAAAAATTAGTCACTTACGTTAGCTTATGCTAACAGCAATCAGATGGCTTTCATATAATTGTTTCGAAAATGTGTATAGTGTGTGGCATTAATTGTTTTATTAATTTCATGTTTTATGTACTTGATTTTCAAACTTATTACTCATTGATACTGACTGGTTGTTCATGTTCATTATCAACTTGTAGTTGATGATAGGCTACACAAAAAACACAGTAGAGTTTTTTTTTTTTTAAATAAATGATATTTTCATACAGTAAAAGCATTAATTAGCATGACATGTATTGCATACATTGTAGACATATTGTATACACCATATAGACATAAAGTATACATTGTTTACATAGTCAAGTCATTTAAAGTTATTTCCCTTTTTATCAGTGCTAAAGTTTAGCATTTATTTAATGAAATTTCAGTAAAACTGATGAATTTATACAATAAATCTGTTAGAGGCCCATGATCTCCTTTATGTTTTTAGATTAGACACTTCCATTGTTTTAATGTTCCTGGGGACACTGAGTCGCTTCATACCAGTCCAAATCATTACTCAGTATGTCATGCCAGAATACCTACACACACACACACACACACACACAAACTGTGGTGTTTTAGTTTTAAAAGCGACAACATTTTTTCACTAAAGTAAATGGCACAATATCTGTGGCATAGTGACAACAATTGCCCATGCCAGTTATGTTGCCCAGTTCACCTTATGATTCAGATAGTGAATTCAGGTTAATGCATTTAATAACATAGTTCAATGATTCTGCGTTTACTGATAGCATAGTTCCAAGAAACATATGCAAACAGCATCTCGACCTGTGATTAGAAGTATAGTTTCTTTTTAGTATAAGCAAGCTAACATACAGTACATTCTATATCTTCTTAAATTTTAAATTTATATATTTTAGTGTGTTAGTAATCAGCGTAATTGTGGAAGAGTGTGCATGTACATAAATGCAGAAGGAAAACATGGAGAATGATGTAAGAGAGATCAATAATAATGTAAAGTACCCAGCTAACAATTATAGGTTTCCAAAATGTTCTTATTTAGTTCCCAAAAAAGAATCAAACGGGAACATCAGGTGAACGTTCTGTGTTTGCTGGGTAGTTCTCAGATGCCATGTTTCGTATTTCAGAGAATATACCAAATACCAAGTATACCAAATATACTGTATAGTCTATTGGAGTATGCCTATTACATATTGCAAGTAAACGTCATTTTAAAAAATCAACGGCTTTCTGTTATTTCCAGTAAATGAACTACAATCCTTTCACATGAATTGTGATCTTGAATCAAATAATTAGATTGAGTGATGCATTAACGATAGTCCTATATTGTTGAGGGCGGTTGTGGCCATGCTACTACAGTCTCAGGAAAGAGTCACAACTGGTTAATTTCTCCAACAGTGCATCATACTATGGTAGTTAAGCACCCTTGGGCTGTACCTATGAATCTTAGTTATCAGCATTCTCTGTTTGAGCTTGAGTTATATTACTGCATGCGTGTTTGTTGGTGTGTGTGTGTGTGTGTGTGCGATGACAGTCGGGGTCACCAAGAGTGCTAGAGCTGTGTGTGGGGATGAATATGGGACGTTGGGGTAACAGGCAGAGGTTGGGGGTTGTAGGCTGAGGGAGCGCGAGCAGGGGAGGGGACGGGCTTCCCGTGCCAAAAACAACAGAGGAAGGGGATGGATGCTCCCGCTGGCTCTGCAGCCTGCACTCGAGGGAAGCTCAGCCGCAACGTCCTCCCACCACCACTCCTCAACTCTGCAGCTGGGGGAAGAGAGGGAGCGATATAGAAAGAGAGATTGTGTTTGGGGTCAAGCACTGGTTGTCTGAGGTATTAAAATTTGTGTGACCCTTTCGTTTTCAAGTGGGGTACTTAGAGCCACAGACGTCTGAATATTTTTCGTTTTGTCAGCTTTAAGGTTTTTGTTACACCGACGATAAATTCTTCGGAGGTTTTTAGAAGCAGGAGATCTCCAAAAATGTGTGGGAGCAACAGCAATATCTCTCCTCTTGTCTGCACCATCACAATTTTTCCATCACACCAACTGTTCAACGCACCTACAGGCGTAGTTTTCCCAGGAAACTACTCCCGCCTGTCAGTACACAATCAATGCTAAACAATGTTTTTCTTGGAACGATCCGCAGACAGCCACAGTTTCTTTATTATGCACTGGCAGAAATGTGTGGTGAAAACTCACTTTAGCCCAAAGAATAATCTGAATTCATGATATTGGACTGAATATCGTGTTACCTCTCAGAGCTTCTGGCGGCTTGTTTGTTTAACTTTAATGAAGTGACTTAACAGCACGACTATGAAGTTCTCATCTCAGCCAGTTTGAGTTGCTCAAGCGAGACAGACGGACAGAGAGATGAAGACAGACAGCGTGAGTGGGAGAAAAGCAAAGAGTTTGTGAGACAGGCAAACAGAGTCAAACAGATCATGGAAGGCAGAGTGTGAGAGTGAGACGAGCAGCTTGAGAGATACAGACGGTGAGCGAGAGGAACAGGCAGCGTGAGAGAGAAAGTCCACAAGGAAAGAGGTGCAAAGTGAGCAGTGAGAACTCCGCCACCCTTCAGCCCTTCCCTGCAGGACACTGAAAGCTACACCCCTCCTGAGTGATCTCCAGGCCACGGTTCCTGGAAACGCCACTTTGAACTTATAGACACTTTCTCCTGAGATATGTAGGGTTCCGCTGAGATGGGGCTCAATAAAAAGGGAGAGAATTTAAATGCTACTACAGCCACTGTAGAAGAGCGTTGGTACACGGCGATATGTATACTTTAAACGAGGGAAGGAGAATCATCAAGCGCAAGTCTATAGATTTGTCAGTTACTTAAATGTGAAATCACTTGGCCCTAAGCAAATTTACAAAAATGCATCTTCTCTTTTGATTATTTGATTAATTAATTTGACTAATTAAAAGTAAGTGGCATGTATATATGTACTCTGTTTTGTTTTGTTTTTTAAAGGAGAAGGGACATTATGTCACTAGGCCAAGACAAGGAACTGGGACTTATGAGGACTGAAACTATAGTTGTTGGTATTGAAGTTGTGGTTGTGTTTAGTGTGCATATGCTGTTTTGCATTTAATTATGGTGTTTTATGTGAAATTGCCATCATATATTGAACTAGATATTTTAGTTTTGCAAGTATTTCAGAAAATAAAGTAAAAAAAAAATAAAAGATCAATCTTGCAGCAACTAATGTTGCAACCCGTAGCATTGAAAAATGCAAAGTGTTTGTAAATTATGAAAACGCCTGAGATTAGTTGTTTACTTTAAAAGGTTAATTTGCAGTTTCATATATTAATTTCAACTGAACATAACATGTGGTTTGATATACTCACTTAATTAAGTATAACTTTGCAACAACTTACCTTAAAAAAAGTAATTTTTTCCCCCCATAAAACCTTTTGGTCACACTTTATTTTAAGGTCCAATTCTCACCATTAACAATCCGTTAACTATGACTTTTACTTCAATAAACTCCTAATTTGCTACTTATTAATAGTAAGGTAGTTGTTAAGTTTAGGTATTGGTAGGATTAGGGATGTAGAATATGGTCATGCAGAATATGTGCTTTATAAGCACTAATAAACTGCCAATATGTTAATAATAGTCATGCTAATAAACAACTAATAGTGAGAATTGTTGCCATCCTTTTCAGTTGCCACCGGACTTGGTGATGCCTTTGCCAGAAAAAAATAAACAAGAAAATAAATGTGTCACTTGGACATACTACAAGTTGTAAATATTTTCATTCTTTGATAGCTGTGTATGTATGATTCAGGCTAGTTTATTGTTGTCTAAGTGAGTCATTCAGCCTCTCCCTAGTTCACCATTAAACACAAGCCCCTGGTGTACTGTGCTGAGAGTCAGTCGTATCCTGAACAGACAAACAGCGACCCACTGTCACCTCTCTAATGTCCCGCAGATGGCTGTTATAGGCATGAACTGCAGGTGCACATAGAAATACCTGCTTTAGCATACACATACACACACACATAGACAGACACAAGCTCACATTTTTTGTACTTAAAGGAATAGTTCATTTATCAGAGCTAGGTAGATTACTTACAAATTGTAATCCATTACTGATTCCAAATTACAATATATATATATATATATATATGTTAAAATCTCAGGGATACTTCAAGTTAATATATTAGGTGAAAGAGGTTCAGATGAAAAAAACAATTTGTGAGTCCTTGCATTACATATAAAAAAGAAATGTGAATTTGTGCATGTGTTTGAAAGACAAAAGCTTTCCAAAGACATAGTAACACATGATTAAATAACTCACTGAATGATAATTCAAATAAAAATGAACGTGTTCATCAGTAGTTCATTAAGTGTTGAAATACTTCTTAAATGTTAAATAATTTTTGTAAATCCAGTGGTCAAATGCTGTGTAGCCACCTGACCAATGACTGGTCTTTGTGTGAATGTACACAAAACTAGAAGACTTTCTGAACGTATATAAGCAGTAGGCTATTTTAGAAAGGAATTAGGGAGAAACAATAAATTATGAATATTTTATTGCTATTCTGTGAATAACGTAATCAATTAAAAAGTAACTGTAGTCTGATTACAAGTATTTAAAATTTTTTGGAAAATTTTTGGTACTTAATTTTTGGTAACTTAATTAAATTATTTTAAAGACATATTCTCTGAAAATAAGTCTTAATATCTTATAGATTTTTTAATCTTGTTTTCAGCATGTATAAATAATTTTTACTGTAAAACAAGAAAAAAAAAATACTGATTCTTTCTTGCCTAAATAATGCACTAAAGACTTCTTAATTACTTTTAGATTACTTTTGACCAAACTTGTTTATCAAACTGATTTAAGTAGGACAACCATATTTATGTACCATATTGATATAAAAATACAAAAGGTAAGAAAATATATTACATTTGTTGTGAATAACAACATGAAGTACATTAAACATTACATCAAGTTTTAAAAAACTGGGGTTTGTAAAAGAACCGCAGGGGTTTTGTGAGTTTAATGAAAAGTTAATAATTAATAAAAAAATGAAAAATGTAATAAAAATAAACACTATATATATATATATATATATATATATATGTTAAAATCTCAGGGATACTTCAAGTTAATATATTAGGTGAAAGAGGTTCAGATGAAAAAAACAATTTGTGAGTACTTGCATTACATATAAAAAAGAAATGTGAATTTGTGCATGTGTTTGAAAGACAAAAGCTTTCCAAAGACATAGTAACACATGATTAAATAACTCACTGAATGATAATTCAAATAAAAATGAACGTGTTCATCAGTAGTTCATTAAGTGTTGAAATACTTCTTAAATGTTAAATAATTTTTGTAAATCCAGTGGTCAAATGCTGTGTAGCCACCTGACCAATGACTGGTCTTTGTGTGAATGTACACAAAACTAGAAGACTTTCTGAACGTATATAAGCAGTAGGCTATTTTAGAAAGGAATTAGGGAGAAACAATAAATTATGAATATTTTATTGCTATTCTGTGAATAACGTAATCAATTAAAAAGTAACTGTAGTCTGATTACAAGTATTTAAAATTTTTTGGAAAATTTTTGGTACTTAATTTTTGGTAACTTAATTAAATTATTTTAAAGACATATTCTCTGAAAATAAGTCTTAATATCTTATAGATTTTTTAATCTTGTTTTCAGCATGTATAAATAATTTTTACTGTAAAACAAGAAAAAAAAAATACTGATTCTTTCTTGCCTAAATAATGCACTAAAGATGGTGTTCATTAATGGTGATGTAGGTAACCTCATTACAAGGTTTCCCAGAATTTCCCAAATTTCCCGATCACATCAGTAAAAATAAATAACCCTCCATCAAATTTCCACTCTGATCTAGGATCAGATGGAGTGTACCAAAGGGTGTACTATAGGAATTCACCTCTAACATTTACAGACAATTAATGAGTCATTAATAAATTTGGAAAGCCTCTTCTCCCTCTGACCACATCCTTCAGTGCACTTCTCCGTGTCTGTGTTCTCCATTATAGGCAGGGTTGGCAGACCTCAGCTGCTACAGCGTCAAGAGAATTCCCTTCATCTTCTCCATCTAAAACACTCACCACACACGCCGCTACCTGGTAGAGCCATCTGTTTTGAGTGGTCAAAAGCTGCACTATGCCTTACATATACAGTAATGTATCAGTTTAGCTCCACAGAGTGTGATAGCCAAAGGCAACAGTTATTTTTGAACTTCAGTCAGTAGAACTTTCTGCACTCAAAATCAACTCAGCGGCACCTCTGAAATTAACCACACAACGACATTTAAATTTCCAAGCATCCTCTGCCAGAGTGATGAGCCAGCAAACGATACAGAGGACTACTTCCTGTCTCCACTAGCTTCCTCCAAATACTCACTCATATTGTGATTGCTGTGTGGTTTAATGCTCAGAGAGGCAGTTATGGAGAGAACATCCCACTGGTGCAGGTTACCCCAAGTTCTCAGTGGCTCCGGGAGGGGAGAAGAACAGAGATGATTTACACAGCTCATCCCTCAGACACCGCCAACAGTGAGTCACAAGATCTTTGCTCGTATGAGTCAGTGGAACAAGGTCGCCGCTCATCCAGACGAGCGAATGTGGAAAGCGACCAGCGAGAGAAACAAACTGACTGATTTAAAGAAACATTGTTCCAGCTGTTTGAGCAAGTTGTCCACCGATAACTATCCATAAAACATTTTCCATCTGAACAGGGCGTGTTTATGTTTATCTAAGATAAAATGGGGGAAGTTTTAGAAGGTTAGTGAGATGCAGGCAACGGAGTGCAATAGTCGGAAAATGCCATTCGTTTCCTCTATAGAGAAATTGCTTTTTAATGATAATGTACAAACCTTTCAAGAAAGTCATACCATGAAAGATGGCATGAAAGCGAAGATATATCCTATTCTAGAAGCCATGAGTCAGTGTGATTGCTTTATATAACATCAAGCGATATAATGTATGTCTAATATAATATGTAATATAAAAATTACAAACAGTGGTATGTTATGATATAATTATATAATTCATTCATTTCTGTTATATTTCTGTTATATATATTTATTAATTTCTGTTACATAAATGTAATTATATATATTATATATAATTTATTAAAATTATATATATACAGTGGTGTGAAAAAGTGTTGGCCCCCTTCCTGATTTCTTATTTTTTTGCATGTTTGTCACACTTTAATATTTATGAAATCTTGTCAGGTTTAAGAGAAAAATTTGGTTAAAATTACTTTAATTGATACGCAGAGTAAAAATCAGCAGATTTATGAATAAGGTAAGAATTCACCATTTTATCTGCATTTTATATAGATAAGATTTTTATTATTATTTTTTTGCTGATAAATGTATTAATATAGTATATAAGTCTCATGCAGAAGATACATTAAGGTCTCTTACTTACACACACACCGCTCCATATCGGTGTGGAGAAGGAGGTTTGGCTTTTCTGTAGCCTGCGGGGTTGTGTGATCCCCAGCACACCCAGAGAGATGCAGGACACCCCGAGTCCCATATGAAAGACAGAGAGGACCAGCAAACTCCAAACAAGCGCTCGCTTGGTGCACATGTTCCTCCAGGCATCATTCCTCGCACTGTGAGAAAGAGTCAAAGGCAGAAAATCCCTCTCTCACCTCGCCAGCCAGCTATGCAGATCTTCTGTTACACATTCCAGCTTTAAGAAAAAATGAAGTGTTTAGTTTAAAGTTTAAACTCTGATTTCAGTTTTGCAAGTATTATAACTTACTTGCAAAACTTTCAGGAAGGGGGCCAACACTTTTTCACACCACTGTATATAACTTTAGATATACAGTATTACACTGTATTTTACTTTCTTACTTTTTTATTCTACTTTATTTTACTTTATTATATTAAACAGTATTTTTATACTCATAATACATCAAAATGTTATCCTGTACCATTGATTTCAGTCATTCAAATGCAATGTATCAATCAAAGTTTTCATTTTTTTTTACTTATTTTTTTGGAAATGCATAGGAAGAAGAGTAATGGAAAAAACACTTTCAATTACCAAGGTTACTAAAAATGGGTGATCACTGTTGTGCTCTGTATTTTGCCTCGTTTTGATTAGCAAAATGAAACCTTTATGTGTAAAAGAGCATTAAACATAAAAGCTACAATATAGACATTATATGGATATTCTTATGCCTATGGATGATCAAAGTATCCAAGAAAAAGCAAGCCTTGCGTTTGTTTTCTTATGTGTAATTATTGTACTTTCTTCCTTATTCACATCATTAGTCAAAAAGTATTAAAGGCTATTCGAAGAGTAAAGGGGGAGGTGGTCAGGGACCACATTTCTTTTACATGGGTTATAAATCAGGAAACTAATAAATTGTGTGTTAAACGACTTCTTGCCCTCAGCATATATCATGGGAATGAACCGAAGCCCTATATACCCAAAGGACAAAGGAATGCTTCTGTTCATGACCATGATTTGTGAATGGTTCATGGGCTGTCAGCTTCAGAGACACAACGTGGAAGAAGGGAGTAAAGGGGCAGCAGGGCTTGAGTTATATAGTGGCTGTGAACAGCGCCCTCTAGGATCCTCACAGACACAGCAGACGTTTCACCTGTCATATGAGGCTCATTTTTAAAAAAGGAGGGATTTATGGATTGATAAATCCAGAAGTATATCGCTTCTTATTCCTTAAACTAATGAATGATGTGCTTCTTCTCATAAATTAGCATATCAGTAAGTTTGCCTCTGAGAAACCTTCTCTTGTTCTAGTAGCCTATTAGAATGCAGGTCTTATGTGTAAAAACAGTTTATTTCCATGTAACTTTATTTATGCGTAGGCTAATGCTTATCTAGCACGAGTCCATCATATAAAACTGAAGCAGAAACATTATTAAAAGTCCATTTCTTGAAGGGAAAGGGGTCAAAACAAAAGGTAAAAGCAAACAAGTTCGATTATAAGTCGCGTTCACCACATCGCAAGCTTTTCATTGAGATTAGTTTAAGGTGGTAAATTTATCGATAAAGCACGACAAGTACTGTAATTACTTATAACTTTATTGCAGATGTACTCATTACATACAGATAACAGAATCTTTCGTTTTGTTTTAACATCTTTTAGATAACTGACGTTTAGCTAACGGCTACTGGCACAAATTTGAGTTGCATGACGGACGCGAATAACAACAACCTTTAAAGTCATTATATCATTCGAAAACTGCCTGTAATCGCAGGGAATTCCTGATTGCTTTCTGCTGTGAGGCATTCATAGCTCCACTCAGCTGCTGACACGTTTTCCAGCAGATGTCATTGTTGTATTGTAAATTCCGAATAGCAGCCATCAGGGCCATTCACCGGAATGTTTGTCCTTGGCTATTAAGTAACAGCTTGGGGTTTTCCTTCTGTGACTGCAATATTTTTGGTTTTTGGTATTCAGTAGTCAATCAGTACCAGATCCTTGATTAGCGATTTTGTAAGGTGCTTTGGACACAGCAGAACAGGGTCTTTCTGAGGAGACCTGGATGCAGATCTGAGGGTTTATGGCAGCTTTATGGTAGTGAGGTGCCCCTGTTGTGCGTGGCATGCTTCAGTGGAACTTCCTGACAGGCCAGAGAAAACAGTCAGTGTAATCATTTCCCCTCTCTAGCTCTCTCTCACACACACATACACAGACAGTTACACATACAGATAAAAAGTATGCCTTTGCTGTTCCTCTCTATAAAGGTTACTGTATCATATTTGATACACACATTTCTAAGGCCTTTAAATTATCAATATGATCAAAACTGCTTAATGACCTGTTGCAGTTGTACACAAGCACACACCTTCTGCCCTCAGATTGATACTTTTTTAGCAAGTAATACTTACATGTAGTAGCTGCTGTCTTTCTGCTGTGAAATCCTTTCTGATATTTATAAAGTAAATGTAAAAATAACTTTTAAATTGTTTGTAATATTTCAACTGGACTTACTTGGTTTGCCTTTTTTCATGTTAAAATGTATCAAATCAAATATGATACACAAGGCTTTTGATGAATATTTATTTGTACATCTCTCAATCATCATTGTATTGCATTGCATTACGTGTTTCACGCCCACCCCAAAATAAAAACTACACAGATTTAATAATAAAGCTAAGCATTTAAATATCATCTTTCAAGACATCATTGACAAATATAGAGTGACAACTGATATTTATACGGTAATAAAGGCCTCATTGATTTACATTGCAAGCTATCAGAATTTCATCTTATATTTTGGACATATAAGTATCAGCAGCTGCACCAAATGCACATTTTTACTCCGTTTGAGCCTATGAATAAAAACTGAGGTGTCTTTCCTCCATACAAGCCTAGTGTATTAAATACACAAAACATCTGATTTTGTGAAAAACATTTCTTCTAAACATTGAATAAACTGTACCATAAAAAAAAGATTTTCTGACTATTATTTTGTATGTTAGGCCTTACAGGGTTAACACATATTGGTCATATTGACCTTTTAACCTTTTGAGGGTTTAACATATATTGCATTCTTCATATTGCAAACTGACACCATCACACCTGACTCTTCAGTCACTGACAGTTAAAACTGCCTGAAATGTTGTAATTGATCAGCAAACCAGGAATAAAGTGGAATAAACAAAGATATAATTTATGGCACAAAACAAATCCTTTAGAATGATCATATTCCAGGATTTATTTTTATAGAACTTTAACATGAATAACTTTGACATGAAACAGAATGCCTGCTATCTCACAAGAGACAAATTATCATGACTTAACTCAAACTAAGCAATTCAACCAAATATACATTTTTAATAAAAGTAAAATAGATCTCACAGTTCCTAGATAGTTCATCCACACATCGCCTTCACTTTCTCGCCCATCTCCACAGAATGATGCAGCGACAGATCCCTTTCCAGAAACAGTATTTTCTGTTCACAGCTGGCGAGTCTGCAGGTGAGCCAGGTGGAGAGTGTGCAGCCCAAGATGCCCAGGCTGGTCAGGCAGAGGAAGGCCAGGTGCAGATAGCACAGGCTGTTCGCCCGTTTCACCATTGCATGCACAAACTGGACATTGAGAATTCCCCCAATAAGTCCACAAATGCTACAAGCTGAAAACAGGATCATCTGTGATGAGAGGCAGGACAAAACGGATATGAGATAACAGTAATTATGCAGCATTACTAACTATATAAAACAGGTTCTTATTGCACGTTAGTATCACAAGAGTGATAAAGCAGGGATTACAGACAATGTTTACAAGTCGGTGTCAGTGGCTTACAATGGCTGTTATCTCTGTGAATGTGTGTATAGATTAGATAAGAAGTATTTATATTGTTGCGCCTTGTGTCTCTATACTCTTACAGTCACTCCAGTTCTTTTCTTCGCACACAGTATCCCACAAAGTCCACAGACAAGAAACTGAAAAACAGAGATGTGTGACTAAATCGAAATCAAATTCCAGTACGATTTCAAATTACACATTCTGGATATCATATTTTAGCTGCATATTGTGAAGGTAAAGATCACCCTCATTAATCCTGGTTTAATAAGAATAATTGCCATCAAATGTATTTTAAGTTAAACCATATTTATAGCATTTGCATTTCATATTGCACATTCTGGATATCACATTTTAGTTTCACACTGGATATTGTGATGTTAGAAATCACAATGATTAACTCTAAGCTTAAAAATAAGTATAGTAACGGTATGTAAACTATCAGTTTAAAAAAAACGGAAAAGTTTTTAAATGTAATACTTTAAAATCATACAAATATAATAAATATAATATAATAATATGTTCTCTAAGACATAGGTCATGTGAATGATTATAATTGAATGACTGATTAACAACTGAATAAATAAATTCAAAAAAATATTTGACAGAAAAATATAATATTCTTCCATCCTTTCTCCAAACCTGTATAGGGTTGCAAATTATAATATAATATAATATAATATAATATAATCATGAAATCTTGTCAGGTTTAAGAGAAAAATTTGGTTAAAATTACTTTAATTGATACGCAGAGTAAAAATCAGCAGATTTATGAATAAGGTAAGAATTCACCATTTTATCTGCATTTTATATAGATAAGATTTTTATTATTATTTTTTTGCTGATAAATGTATTAATATAGTATATAAGTCTCATGCAGAAGATACATTAAGGTCTCTTACTTACACACACACCGCTCCATATCGGTGTGGAGAAGGAGGTTTGGCTTTTCTGTAGCCTGCGGGGTTGTGTGATCCCCAGCACACCCAGAGAGATGCAGGACACCCCGAGTCCCATATGAAAGACAGAGAGGACCAGCAAACTCCAAACAAGCGCTCGCTTGGTGCACATGTTCCTCCAGGCATCATTCCTCGCACTGTGAGAAAGAGTCAAAGGCAGAAAATCCCTCTCTCACCTCGCCAGCCAGCTATGCAGATCTTCTGTTACACATTCCAGCTTTAAGAAAAAATGAAGTGTTTAGTTTAAAGTTTAAACTCTGATTTCAGTTTTGCAAGTATTATAACTTACTTGCAAAACTTAACACGTTACCTAAAATAAGCAAAATCAGAATTAAATCTCTGTGCAGCTCTTGTCCTTTGTTGCATATAAATGCAGGTTTCTCTGATTATAAGCAGTTGGACAGTTTGTGATATGGTCATACAGGTCACACGACTACCTGACCTTTAACACACAAACCATAAACATATGTAGCCTTCTAATGGTCTACTTCTCTGAATGAGGGATAGTTCAGTCAAAAATGAAAATTCTGTTATCATTTACGCAGCCTCATGTCATTTCAAACCTGAATGGCTTTCTTTCTTCTGTGGAACACAAAAGATATTTTGAAGAATGTTTCAACTGTTTTTGCCATGCAATGCAAGTCAATGGGGTCCAAATAAAGGGTGTGAATTGTCCTTTTAAAGAGATATTCCACCCAAAAATGAACATAATTTCTTCATCCTCATATCATTTCTGTCACATTATGGATCCAAAGAGGATGAAGGTAGACTAGGACGGTTAAAAGTAATGGCTTGGTTTATTAAACAAAGTAAACACAGGTAAACCACAGAAGAATATTAAAGCAGCACTATCTAACTTTTTCTGTGTTCAAAATTTGCAAAATGTATATAATGAGCGAGTACATCATGAATTTATCTTCCAAACCGCGTTTTTGTCTTATTCCGAATCACTACGGTACACTTATAATAAGTACTTATATTTGGACTATTGTAGCCTGGTCGGGTCGTCACCGCTGCGGAGTAACACATACCTGCGTGAATCGCCATAGACATAAACTTAGAGAAGTAGCTCCGGTTAGAATGTTCTTCCGCGGGATGTGTTCTGTTTATTAACCGCTAGAGCGCCAAAAGTTACATAGTGCCGCTTTAATGAAATAGTGTACACTTAAACAGCAGACGTAGAAGGAACGAACTGAAGAGCTTATATACACAAGATAACAAACAGAATACAAACAGGTTTGATATAATTAATGAATAACCATGGTAACAAACTAGTGGTAGGAAAATGAGAACAAAGAAAAACTAACTAGATAGCAGGCAGGTAAAACAGGAACTGAACACAATGAAAAATGACACCAACTTCAAACCTGTCTGCATTTCTTTCTTCCGTGAAACACAAAAGAAGATATTTTGAAGAATGTTGGTAAGCTATCAGTTTTGGGTCCCATTGACGTCCAAGTCAATGGGACCCAAAACTAGTAACCAACATTCTTCAAAATATCTTATTTTGTTCCACAGAAGTAAGTCATGCAGGGTTGGAACAACATGAGTGTAAATGATGAGAGTAAATGATGACAGAATTTAAATTTTTGGCTGGACTATCACTTTAAGTCTAAATATTTAAACATTAATGGCAACATATCCGACGGAGGTGATACCCTCACTGTTTCTATCTGACAAATTTAATATAAATGTAGTTTAACAAATGCATTATGAGGGTCATGACTCTGAAATAGCTCAGTGGGGGGAAAGGGATCTATTTTTATCTTTCATCATTACATAAACTCCAGATACATGGCCTACTATCCACACTGATGTGCTCAGATCCCCCTCAGTGAGTGTGACACTGCTTGGCCACCCTCTGCATGTGATCTGGTGAAAGGGTCCTACAACAAAGGCAGTCACATCTCATTAATCTCAGTTTGATGTGCCTCAGTGCTTGTGAAAACTGGGGCTGTGATACTGCCGAGTATGACCGCTCTGTGCTGATTTACCTCCAGGCACTTCTCACACACTCTCTGAGATATACAGCACAGGATGAGATCTCTCCGCCTGAAACCTTCATTAAAAAGTGTTAAATTGTCCCACTGTATTTTTAAGTCCAAACAAGCACACTAAAAAGGTAACTGGTTAAGTTATTAAAGTAGTTCTACAATGTAACACATGGTAACTTACATATATATACTGATTTAACCCATCAAAATGTGTTTTGTTTGTATAAATTTATGTATTGAGATTGATTAATGAAAAAAAATGGACTTGAATAAAACCAGTTCATGTTACCATTTTTGTGTAATATAAAACAAATGCTGTCCATATACTCTCATTCAGTATTTTAAAACTGAAAGTCTCTCTTTCTTCCTTATGCTTCTTAAAGGGATAGTTCACTCAAAAATGAAAATTTTGTCATCATTTAGCACACTCTCATGTCGTTCCAAACCCGTATGAGTTTCTTTCTTATGTTGAACATAAAAGTAGATATTTTGAAGAATGCTGGGTAATCAAACAGTTGATGGACCCCACTGACTTCCATAGTATTTCTTTCCCTACTATGGAAGCCACTGGGGACCGACAACTCTTTGTTTTTTTGCAAAATTCTTCAAAAGATCTTCTTTTGTGTTCAATATAAGAAAGAAACTTTTAAAGGTTTGGAACGACATGAGGGTGAGTAAATGTTGACAACATTTTCATTTTTGGGTGAACTACTCCTTTAAATGGCTTCTTCGGCTGCATTCTAAGCCTTGTTTTTAAAGGGGTGGTTGACTGTTTTTTTTTCTAGGCTTGATTGTGTTTATGGGGTGCAGTCTAATATGTGGTAATGCTTCGGTTTTGAAAGAAAACTCACTATTTTTCACATAATTTACCTTTATTCTACACCGCTCTGTCCCTTCTCCTATAAACGCGCTGATGATTTCCTGTTTTTATGAAGCCCCTCCCTCAGATTGGTTAGCTGGCCCAGTGTGTTGTGATTCGCTAAAATGTGCATCAGTGTGCATCTAAACGTCCCGCCCCTCACCTCAGCGGCATGTCCTTCGGTTGTATTGTAAACAATGAAGTCGTCAATATTGCTTATCAATTTGAGCCCGATTGAGACGCAGAGAATATTAGTGAAGAGGATCGCGCAGAACCTGTGCAAGCACGGCTCTCAATGTATGTTTTTTGTTTGTTGTTGTCTTACTTTTAGATACGCTGTTATTTGTAAATGCTACTGCTTCTGTTAGCTTTTAATATACGGTTTTAT
>NW_015539887.1:1347954-1365471 GCF_001515605.1 Sinocyclocheilus anshuiensis
TGTTTTTTTTCTAGGCTTGATTGTGTTTATGGGGTGCAGTCTAATATGTGGTAATGCTTCGGTTTTGAAAGAAAACTCACTATTTTTCACATAATTTACCTTTATTCTACACCGCTCTGTCCCTTCTCCTATAAACGCGCTGATGATTTCCTGTTTTTATGAAGCCCCTCCCTCAGATTGGTTAGCTGGCCCAGTGTGTTGTGATTCGCTAAAATGTGCATCAGTGTGCATCTAAACGTCCCGCCCCTCACCTCAGCGGCATGTCCTTCGGTTGTATTGTAAACAATGAAGTCGTCAATATTGCTTATCAATTTGAGCCCGATTGAGACGCAGAGAATATTAGTGAAGAGGATCGCGCAGAACCTGTGCAAGCACGGCTCTCAATGTATGTTTTTTGTTTGTTGTTGTCTTACTTTTAGATACGCTGTTATTTGTAAATGCTACTGCTTCTGTTAGCTTTTAATATACGGTTTTATGCTGATTAAAGCTTTAATACAGAACGGCAACCGCACACGGGTCCATGTTTAACGTTTCTCATAGCTATGTGAAAATAAGTGTATAAATGGAACAGTTCATTGAGAGAGATGCAAAGCAGAGCGTGTGCAGAGCAGAGGGGCGCGAGGAATAGTATTAAGAACTGCTGCTTTAGAACATTGATTTTGAAACTTGTGATTCTATTAGAATCTTTAGAAGACAGAATCGCGATTCATATATGAATAGACTTTTTCGTGCACCCCTAGTTTGACGGCATGGCAACAACTCTTGTTGTCCCTACGAGCTGTAATTTTAAAATACGATATCTCCGTTTGCATTGAACTTTCAGCGTCGTAACTTTACAGATATTGTTTATGCTCAAACTGCAACATTACACACTAACTAACGTTAAAAAAGTGAAATCGCAATCAACCACCCCTTTAAAAGGTTTCGATTTTACTTTACTGTGACCTGCTAGCTGAATTTAGAAAAGAAACTGCACTACGCTGGAGATCACTTGTGTTGAAGCAGTGCAGTGTGAAGCCTGCTGTTTTCCCTGTTTGTGCCTCTGAAGTGTGAAGCCAGTATGTTTTCCGGTCATTACCCTTGTTTTTCTCATTAGCATGTGGTGTCACAGGCACTGTGGAGCCCTGCAGGTTGTGAACTGGATGGACATGCAGCACATATTGCCCACACAATACTCATGGAGCATGGAGAGTAAACTCTCATTTCAATCAAATATTTACCCTTTGTTTCACTGTTATATTCTACTCTGCTGTTACTTTTTTAGTTTTTGTGATCTACTGAATAAGGATTGAGGATAAGGCTTTATAAAAAATACTTTGTACTCATAATTTGTACCCCATAAAATATTTTAGAGCTTGGCATATATAGAAAACTGTATATTAATTATGAAAATGCCCATGGAGTTTTATAACTTAATAATTTACAAGCATTTTCCAGGAAATCACACTTTCAAAATTAGGCTTCTTCATACATCAAGTTTTTTCAAGATTGTTGTTGAAGGAGTGAATTAAAATAAAATCTGGATTTTTATCAGTACTGGGTCACCAAAAAAGTGTGCCTATATTTTGATACTGTTTTGGATATAATGTAAATAGATGTAAATTATTTTTACCTGTAGTTGTTCACTGTATGCACAATAAAGAGCTGCTCCGTTGTTCACAAGTGATAGAAGACATTTTCAATTTTTGTTTTCTACAGGACTGTAGGTATATTTTATTTTCTTATGTGAAACACTGCAGACGATTCGGTGCATGTGAACTGTCTGTCTGAATGAATCAAACTGAATCACACAAAAAATTTCAGCCCCTTTTGCAAATTAATTTGACTGATTCGATCAAAAGAGTGAGTCATTTGCAAATCTGCCGTTGCTAGTTACTGTTCAATTTTAAACAGCTGAGAGAAAACAAATAGTAGTTGAAATAGAATCAGAAATCAATTATTTTCAGGTCAGTGTACTAGAATATCCATTGACACATAATGATTTCTCAATAATAATATTTCGCTGGGGATCATGTACTGTACCAGTAAAAAAGGTCTAGAGAAACTCCTGGTTTTGGCTTATTTTAATAGTTGTTTTGTCTTGTTTTGAATCATTTTAAGTCATCTTGAGGCCCCCTTGAGAACCACTGATTTATTGTGATCAAACTTTATCTCTGATCAAACCCCCGGAATGATACAAATAAAGATGGACATGTCTCTTTTTGACAAAAAAGTAGGTTCACTTTTCTACCATGTGATCTCAGAGTATCACTGTGACTCATTAACAATTAGCCTCACTACAAAAACTGCAGAGTTGTTCTTGTTATGAGTCCTTTACATTGTGTAATAGGGTTGTTTTTGGGTGGCAAGTAGAAAGTTCTCAATCATAATGTAATAGTCTTTTTCTTTTTATTCTCAGGGAGAGCTGTAAACTCTCAATGGAGCTTACTGAACTAAAACCATAATCACAAAGACCTAATCTTAAAGGCATTCACACACACTGAACTCATCTGTGCTTACAAAATCATATTCATCCAAGCAATCCATCTAAATAACAAACACCTAACTGGCCAAAACTCCATAAAAGACTTTTATTCCACCTCATTTCATTGTAGGTAATGACCTTAATTCTTAAAGCTGAATTGGCTTTGCTCTATTTCTCAATGGATGCCAAAGGTGAGCTGCTTGTAGAATGGAACAAACCAGTCTTTGAGAATTTCTTAGGTTCTTTGTGAGGTAAAACGTACCATTTCTTCACATACCAAACACTATGATGTAACACCATACAGTATGAAAACAAAAGGCTAAGGTTTCTCACCGAAAACACAAAGAGCAGTTAATGATGTTTGGAAAGGAACAGAAACTTTCTAGCAAGTTATTGGCTATTTTTCATTTCTTTCACTCTGAAAAACGCTCTTATTATCCCCAGCTTTATCAAGCCTAAACTGGGCCTCATGCTCTTTTAGTAGATTTAGTAGACTTGACAAGTTAATATGTGTACAACCAAACCTTAAAGGAAAAAGGTACATTCAGAACGTCACTGAGGTTTTTGGCACAATGTTGGTGTACCTAATGTAGTGTACACTCTAAAAAAATGCTGGGTTGTTTCAACCCAACTTTGGGTCAAATATGGACTAACCCAACCATTGGGTTACATTTTTACATTAAATTTTTAACCCAAAAGTTGGGTTAGTCTATATTTGACCCATTTTTTAGAGTGTATTATTATCAGTCATTTACAAATAGGCGCAGCACATGAGAAAAAGCAACACCCATCGATTGAGTCTCTTGGAATGCTTTCAGATTTAAACATCAAGTCATGTCCGGGCAAGCTTCTTTATCACATTAAGGTTTTAAATGTTTTCTAAACTAAAATAAAATGGCATAATAACAGATCTATACAGTTGTCATAGTGCAAATAACATTCAGAGTAAACAGTCAATGCCTACAGAAATGGAATAAGCCTATTCCTATCTAGACAAAATGATCCAAAAGCAGACTGAATTGTTTGGAATGAAACTTATTTATATATAAAATTAGCTAAAGAGAAGTCATAAACTAGGTGTGATAAATCAAAAGGTGCGATAAATCAGTCACATGTCAAGAATATCATGCAAACTAAGGATGTTTGTTTATTATTGAGTATTCGTAATGTATGTAAATGTGAAAGAAGAACTACAATAAAACGGAGAAATCGATGGTGTAACATTAAAGCTGCAGTCCGTAACTTTTTTTTGGTTAAAAATGATCCAACACACACTATACTCATAGTCATGCAATACTGATGTTAACATTACTAATCTGAGAATAAAGTATAACAATAATAATAATTCGCACGGTTTGATGGGATATGATCTAATCGATCGTTAGATTAAATCACCATTGGTAGTGCGATTTATTGTAATGCTTTTTTCCTCAGTTGGTCAGAACAAATGTGGCAGACTTGTTACTTACTTGTTCAGATGACAATATCCGGTGAAAATTCTTATTTGGGTCATATATTCCAAGATGTAGGCTAGAATCTGTGATTACTAAGTATAGGATTCACACCGGTGCAGTGACTGACTGCCACACATACTCCTCAAAACATTAGATTCATCCGCGCTGGAGCCATGCCAGAGTACAACCCATGCAAACTAGATAATTCCACGAGTAACTGCAATTCCAGATTTTCAAACAGAGATGGCGACAAAGAGGCAAAACTTACGGACTGCAGCTTTAAATAAATATCATTTACTCACCCTCATAGCATTCCAAACCAGTACACATTTCTTTCTTTTGGGGATATTTTGAAGAATGTTGGTAACCAAATAGTTTCGGGTCCCATTAACGTCCATAGTATTTATTGTCAATACTATGGACAATGGGCCCCAATATTGTTTGGAATGAAATGAGGGAGAGGAAACCCATTTTTGCGTGAGCTGTCTCTTTAATACACAGAACTTTTTTCAAGAAAGTCTTTTTTTTGGGTCAGTGGTACTTTAATTTGATCTTCAGTTTGCAAACTTCACTCTAGATAACCAATCAGAGTCCCTCCTTATCGCATGCTGAGATTGGGACTGGGTCAGTGTTACCTAAAATAACACCAGTGTTGGGGGTAACGCATTACAAGTAACACAAGTTACATAATCAGATTAATTTTTGAAGTAACTAGTAAAGTAAAGCATTACTTTTTAATTTAGAAGGAAATATCTGAGTTATGTTTTCAAACAAGTAACTCCAGTTACTTTTTCCCCCATGTACTGACTGACAGCTCTTGTGTTGCCATATTGAGAGAAATCGGAAGTAAGTGCAGAGGCGTTGTGTGCGCTGTGTGAACGTGATGCTTACTGTAGTTCTACACGAAATATTCAGTATTCCTCAAAATGAATAAAAACAGTCAAATGCAAACTCAGAATATTATACAAACCTGCAATAATTATGTTAAATAAAACAAATATAATTGATGTATTTAATCCCATTTTATTAACCAATGTCTTTGCTGCTGACCTTCGATGATCCAATTCAACCATACTAAGCAAAAATGACACATTTGCGTTTCATTTTTGTTATTGCAGAATAGTGTTGAACTTTCTTCTCCTGCATCATATTCTTCATGCAAATTGTTTGAGCTGTGCCCTCTACTGTACAGATGTGAATTTACATTTCCTTCAGCCTGAGGCTCATTCATTTCACTTTTGTTGTGAAAGGGCTTTTACATTTGTCAAAGAAGAACATTTTATATTAAAAACAAACAAATAAGCCCAGCCCAGATTTAAAAAGTAATGCAAAAGTAACGTAACGCATTACTTTCCATAAAAAGTAACTAAGTAACGTAATTAGTTACCTTTTCATGGAGTAACGCAATATTGTAATGCATTACTTTTAAAAGTAACTTTCCCCAACACTGAATAACACACTAACAGCCCTTGTGGGCTGTGGGACAGAAGACCACTCAAGCTCAGAGATTTGGACATCAATCACATTAATATCATAGAGATGTGAGATGGTTTGTAATCGGCCAATAATAATCAAAGAGTATGTAGAGGGATAGTTCATCCAAAAATGAAAAATCTGTCATCAAGCAAGCTTCATTCTAGACTAAGTGGTAAATGATGACAATGTTCATTTTTGGCTAAACTGTCCCTTTAAGGCAAAAATCATCTATTTCTCAAAGATTGACTCCTATTGATGACCAATTCCTATGGCATTCTTAACCTTTTCCTCAATCATGACTTGGTAAAAGGCCAAATACAGCTTAACCGAACTTTAAGAGGGTGACACTGAACAATGAAACTCTTAGCAGGCTAAGTCCTAAGTAAACATGCAAGTTAAATAAGCAACAGATACCACAGGAAAGTGCAAGCATGTTTAGGGAAGGTTGGGAATTTGAGGTCACCGGACAATCCACTGGTGTCCAGATAATGGCATCATTTTTAAATCATTGAAAGGAAGTGACATATTTTAGGCCGAGTTGCACATCACTGCACTACTCAGAATGCAATGCAGATATAGTGCCATGTGTGGTTATGATGCTGCATGTTGTGCATTTCCCATTAAATCAAATATGATCTTTTTTTTTTTAATTAGTTTAATTTACAAGTTTCACAATAAATATAGAACAATTTTAACAGGAAGGGATAAGAGAAATCATACATTTAACATATACATATCAAACATATGCTACAGCGTGTACAGTTGTATACTTACACATCCATATCAACACATATACACAAATATAAATAAATACACGTATATACATGTGCATATATACACACATATATTTGTACATACATCCACATACATATGTACCATCCCCCCAGTTAAAAAGACTGTTATATTACTGTTTACTTAGCTGAGGATGTTTTTGTTCTCTATATATCAACCACTTTTCCCAGTCCATTGTAAAAGCATTTTTTTCATCTTTAAAGTATATGTAAGTTCTTCCATTAACAGGATTTCCTCAATTATCCCAAACCATTGTTTACAATTCAAAGTAATATTTTTAAGCCAATTCCTAGTTATAGTCTTTTTACAAGCCACAAGAAGAATCTTACATAAATATTGGTCGCTTTTAGGTACTATGCCTTTAATATTTCCCATAAATAAAAACCAAGAGGTTCTAGGTATTTTGTATCCAAACACTTCAGATATGACTACCTGCACACCATCCCAAAAGGATTGGATTTTCTCATAACTCCAAAAGATATGTGTGTGATCCGCTTCTAACTGTCCACACAATCTCCAGCAAGCCTGCTGCCTGGACACTTGTTTGCTTTTGATCTTAGGTGTTATGAAGAAGCGAATAAGGCACTTCCATGAAAATTCCCTCCATATTTGTGAACTGGTAGTAGTTTGGTGTATTATCCACATATCATACCAATCTTTTTCTGGTATTTCAGTCTTTAATTCTTTATCCCATTTCGATTTTATATATAATGTGGAGGAAGGACTGCAACATATCAACACCTCATATAAAGAAAAAATTATTCTGGGTAGTGCACGATTATAGGCATCGATCATCATTTTAGTAAGGGAGTGGATGTCATTTATTCTAATTTTCCTTTTTTTGTTATAGTAATCCCTTAACTGAAAATATCGAAATAAATCCTGATTTCTAAGTCCGAAATTATCTTTTAAATCTTGGAAGCTTCTAGTGACGTGACATGTGGCCAAGTATGGTGACCCATACTTGGAATTAGTGCTCTGCATTTAACCCATCAAAAGTGCACACACACAGCAGTGAACACACACACACCGTGAACACACACCCGGAGCAGTGGGCAGCCATTTTATTTTTTTCTGCGGCGCCCAGGGAGCAGTTGGGGGTTCGGTGCCTTGCTCAAGGGCACCTCAGTCGTGGTATTGAAGGTGGGAGAGAGCGTTGTACATTCATGGTGCTTTGCCTGATTTACATTTACCCATTGCTTGTCCTCAGTGGTTACTTCTACAGTTAGACTTTTATTTTGTAAACCACCAATAGAGGGCATATCTAATGTATTAAGGAACTCTAGTACTTTTGTTCTATTCATATCAGAGGTCTGTTTGTATAGTTCTTCATAGTAATTCTTACAAATATTTCCAATTTCTTTTGGATCATAATGATTTGGTTTAATTTGGTTTAAAACCTTAATTCGGTTTGTTTTGGGATCATGTAATTTAGGAATTGAATTATTAATCTGTTGTTTTCGCATTCGCCTTGCCAATAATTTAACTGCTCTTGGTCCTGCTTCATAATAGGTTTGTTTCAGAAATCATGCCTTTTTCTACTTCTGATTGTAATAAGCCATTCATTTATTTTCTCAATTTTCCCATTTGAGCCATCACCTCTTTATTTGCATTATGTTTGTGTTTAAGCTCCAGTTGCTTTAATTCTGAAATAAGTTTCTCATAATGAGCTACTCTTTCTTTTTTTAAAGTACTTGTAATAGCTATTAATTTTCCTCGAATCACTGCCTTTAGTGCATCCCCTAAAATAGAGGGGTCCACCTCACCATTATTATTTTCATCTAAATATCTTTTTATTTCTATTCAAATTTGTTCAACTATTGATTTATTATTGAATATTCCTAGGTTTAATCTCCAGAGCGTGTTTCTTTTTTCTCCCCCCAGAGAGATCTTCATATAGATAGCGCTATGGTCTGATAGGTCAGCTACCCCAATTCGACAATTCTTTACCCGGTGTCTATTTTCTTCTTGTAGGAAAAAATAGTCCATTCTAGAATATACTCGATGTGTGGCTGAATAGTGACTATAATCCTTCTCTAATGGGTGTAGTTCCCTCCAGACATCTATTAGGCCCATTTCTGCACATATATGGTTCATGAATTTTGTTTTATGTTTTTTGTTTCTTTTACAGCTTGTAGTATCTAAATCATGATTTAGCACTATGTTTAGGTCTCCTCCACATATGCAAACCCCCTCCATTTCCTTAGCCACAATATCAAATAATAATTTATAATATTGTTTATTGCTTTCCGGTGGGACATACACGTTCACAAAAGTAATAATAAAAGTGACCAATAAAAGTTATTATTAATTGTTCCTTTAACAATAATGTATCTCCCTTCCTTATCCTTTATTTCTTTATGACACTCAAAATGAACACTTTTTGAAATTAAAATAATTACTCCCCTCTTACGAGGGGTTGGACATGAGCTATAAAAAGATCTTTTTAAAACCAAATTTTTTCAATTTTTCATGTTCTTCATTTGACAAGTGTGTCTCTTGCAAGAAGAAAATATGCTTCTTTTCCTTTTTCAATTTAGCGACCACTTTAGCCCTTTTGGCTGGGTTCCCCAATCCATTAACATTCAAAGACATTATCTCAATATCTCTCTCCTGCATTTAACTCTCTCTACAACAATCCTCATTGAGTGATGACCCCACTGGCTAACATTTGAACAAGTATGAACAAATAAACAACTTATACATAAATCAAAACATATCGAATGAACTGAAAGGATATCAACTGACCTCCAGATGGGAATGTTCACCCACAACTTAGGGTTTAGAGTCACTGTCTCCAAAGAGGGGGAAAGCCTCAGCTGAACGGAGGGCACCCTTCTAGATATAAGATGCAGCATGCTATAGGTTATTGCACCCATACTAGATCAATTAGATGTCCATGTCTCCCGTAAGTCAAAGTATGTACTCAAAAGCCCCTTACTGTATTATTTAAATAATTTTACATATTGCACTCCAATCGTCAAGATCATTGTTCCCCCTTGACTTTATACATTAGTCTCTTGTTCACGTCGTCATATAGAGGGGTCTTTTACAAATTCACCGGGCTCTTTCGTCGAAAATCCTCCAGCCGTTTCTGTGCCCTTCTGCTTGCCTCTGCTCTCCGCTCTCTGCCGGCCTGCTGCCATGCTGACCTATTCCTCGCCTCCAGTCGTTCCAGTAACGTTGTGGGGCCAGCTGCATCTCCGGTATCAGCTACTAAATATCCTCTATCGCGCAGATCTTTCTCCACTTCCTTCGCTTCGTTGTACGTTTTTACTCCACTGTCCCAGTGAATCCTCGTCTTAGTGAATGGGGTCTGAAATTGGATCCCCGCTTCTTTCAAGGATTTTCTTAGCTTTAGCGTATGACTTGCGTTGCTGCACCACAGCCGAAGTGTAATCATGATCAAAGAAAATCCTTCGCTCTCCGAGCGTGATTATTTTCTTCTCAGGACTTTCTCCTTTATATTGAATTGTAAGAAATTCACAACGATGGCCCTCGGGGGTTGATCTGCTTTAGGCTTCGGTGCCAGAGCCCTGTGCGCCCGCTGAATTTGACAGTCTGTGTCAATGTCAAGTTCTCTCCGAATAAGTTCTTTGATGAATTGAATAAAAGACCCCTTCTCTGTCTCATCTGGCACTCCGAAAATGCGCATGTTATTCCTTCTAGACCGCGACTCAAGGTCAGTCAGTTTTTCCATCATTTTTTTGTGTTCTTGTATGAGATCATGCATTAGGCCATCAGTCTCGGAGCTCCAGCACTCTATTTCAACGTGTGACAAAGTGGCCTCAACTTTTGCATTTTGTTCCTTTATTTTTTGTGTTGTTAACGCAATTTTCTGATTGATGTCCTCTTTAAATCTAACTCGCGTTTCATCTGAGTTTTGAGTTCATCTTTAAACGTTCCGAGCTCCGCTTTCAGGTCGCTGCGAAATTCCTGTATCTGCTTGCTTATACTATTCAAACCCGCGCGCAGAGAATCTGTCATTTCCCGGTCGCCATCTTCTACTCTTTCTTGCATGTTGTCCATCTCTTTTCAGTTGGAGTCTTTTCCTTGTTTTTCGGGATTTCTTTTAGATTTAGATTTAGTTCCTCCGCTCATCTCTCAGCACACGTAATTTCCCGATAAGTATGTAACGAGTTTAGCGGAGTTTTAAAACTTATTTAAGGGAGCTTGCAGCTTAACCTGCCATCTTGCTTCGCTGCCCAACCGGAAGTCTAATCAAATATGATCTTTTAAACAACGTTTACTGAAGTAATTTCAAGATTAAAATACAATAAATCATTTTTATTATTAATGTCTTTGCCCTTTATTATAGAGCTCCTTCATGCCAAAAGGTTAAAGTTTAATTATAATAAATCTCAAAGTGTATTAACATTAAAAAATACAGCAATACAAAATAGATTTTAAAGACTCTTCTAACACAGGAAAGGTTTGCAATTATACAAGGACCCTCACTCTTAAACACTGTAGTTAGTACATTTAAAATGACAACTAGAAATACAGAAAATATTAAAAATATATCAATACAATTTTCCAGTATCATACAAAGATATGACGTTAGATGTTAAACCTAGAATAATGGTACATCATTGGATAGTGAAATTATCAATACACACTTACACGGACGAATAATGAGTCACATTCCAAGAGGGCCTAAATGCATGTAACACTTATACCAGATATTCCACATACAGCTTCAAATATTAAAACATACTGATTCAGACACTTACTGTTCAAGCAAAACTTCTTAAGTAACACAAAGAAAGGAGGTAACCTTGAGGCAGTTCATCTAGAATGAAAAGGTTTCACATTCCATCTCTATCAGAATTAATTAACAAATCTCCTATTTCTCTTTCCACCAACAACCCTTAAAAGCCTTAACATTGCATAAGGGACTTAGTAACAACTCAGAGTCTTTTAAGAACCAGAAAACGGTTTTCAAAATTTCATTGTCACAGTGAATTCCACATGAATACAACACATAAAATATGCAGACAGGTGTACAGTAAAAAAAATATTCAGTACTTTTCAGATAACAGGGTAGATGCCACCTAAAGAATATGGCACAGCTATTAGTATGAACTCAGCAGGATCACCTCAATATGATGTGCAGGTGCTCCAGGAGTCGTCTCCTAATCTCTGAGGAAGGCGGATGCCCTTAGGACCTCCATGCAGTTGACAGTAATGAGAGCTCCAGTAATCTGTCTCCACTGCTTGGTCACTGGGCTCTTCATTTTATCCAGGGCCAGGTGAAGGTCCTGGATCATATCCTTGTAGCCGTCCCCATACTGCTTACTCCAGGAATACAGGAAGTCATATGCAGGCTTCCACATTGACTATTGAATGAAGTAAAACAATAAATCAAATCTAAAAAATATATTTAGATGTAGACATGTCAACTGGCATGACTAGGATTGGGTTAGACCTTATTCTGTCGATCATGTCAATGATGATCGTCAAAGTGAGTAATATAGTAATAAATTGAACAAGGTATTTAATGATTGATATTACTTGTATGTTTTTGATTTTAGCTCACCTGGGCACTAACTTCTCCATTTTTCCCTTTGTGTGGTGCTTCATAAGCAGCAACCTGGGCACTGGAGAGCTTCCAGAGTCTCTCGGCAAGTTCCCGCCATCGCACTCCCAGCTCGACTGCTGTGGATAGAATCACTATATCCTGGATGAGATGGGCTACTACACCTTGAACATCCATCTTTAACAGCCCCTGTGGGGAATACAAATCATTAATAAAACTTGTTTCCCTCAGATTGTTCTACGCATAACTGTACGTCAGAATAAAAGATGCATACTATGATAAGCTCATGCTGGAACTTTTTCTTGATCTTCTCTGCATGACAGTCTTCCTTGAGCTTTTCTAGAACACAAGCCACCTTCTCTGCCTCCGTGTCAGCGTGTCTCCTGGAGATAGCGTCAATTGAGACCTCTGAGTAACCAAGAGCCTCAGCGAAGGTTCTCCAGCACTTGACATGCTCTGTGACCAGGGTCTGAATAGCAGAGTACATGTAGGTGAGTTTTTTAAAAGGAATTGTCATATTGTCCAAGAGGACTGATGTGGTGAGCTTAATTCCAGTGAAGTCGATGACTTGATCCTTGGTTATGACCTTCAGGTTTTTGCAGTGCACCAAGCCAACTCTTCCTCGAAGAAAGCCAATGTACCATTCCTTAACCTTCATCTGACCTACAGATCTAACGGTTTCTTTAGAAAGCAAAGCAATTGTATCACCTTTGAAATATTCCAGAAGATATTCCACTCTCGGTTGTCTGAGAATTGATTTCATTGCTACCCCATACCAATGCAAATCCACAGGTCTGTCCTGAAACTTCTGGGTAAGGATTTCTGGGACTGATTCCTCAGGAATGGGCATGGAACGAGTGACTTCCCTCTGCTGATCTGCTCGCCTGTGGTTGTGTTTTTCTGACCTCAGAGGGGCAGCTTCAGGGGAGGTGATGTTGAAATCTCCCAAAGTGAGACTGTTTGGATCATTCACCTCAATGTTGAGTTTGAAGGGACACATTTCACCTCCACTCACCTTGACCAGATCTAACGGTAGATGAAGCACTTTTCCTGCATTAAGCTGCTCCTGCGTGACCTCTTTATTCAGATCCACTGGTTTCACTTCGAAGCTTGAATCCAACACCCTAGAAGCAATTTGAAGATCTTTAAGACCATGTGGGTTGAACTGATGCTTTCCCCAAAGCTCCAAGACAACAGGGGGCAGGTTCCTGTCACCTCTTTGGACATCAGAGAAAGGGAGCCTGGGTGGAATATTATCATGGCTCGATATGACCAGCACCACTTTGAGCGATGGGTGTATGTGCTTGGGACCATAGACAGCCACCGTGATATGGCGATCCAAGTAATCCCATACTGACACAGCAGGTTGCTCCAAAACAGTGGCCTCGGCAGCAGTTATGACATACATGCGTGGTTTTAAATCAAAGAGCTTCATCTGTAACACGTCATTGTATATGTAACAGTCTTTCATCTTCTGATAAGGTCCTTCTTTCCTTTGAGAGGCTAGACCCACGAATGAGGTCAGGACGTGGCTTGTGGGGTCACTTTTTACTTTGGCAGCCATTCTCATCTCCAGCGAAATGCCCCCCGAAACATTATGGTTACTGAGGCTGACCTCTAAAAGAGGACTCAGAGTTGTGGTGTAGTTGTTGTTTATTCCAGCGGGAGGATCGAGGAGTACTTTGAGGCCGATTTCTTGGATCTCACCTGGGGGGACGTGTCCCTGAGGAATATGGGCAGTGATATCGGAGTCTGGCAACTGCACAGAGCCGCCGTTGTGGTCGATCTTGCAGAAGATTTGAATGTCTGTGGCCTGAGTCTGGGCCCATCCAGGACTTTGTTTCATTAGGCTCAGGTCCAAATAGGACCTGGTTAGCTGCCTATGACTCAACCAAGCCATTTTGTAAGCTTCTCTGTCATTCTTCAACCACTCAAAATCAGGATTCAGGAAGGGTTCTTGAGAGTTAAGTCTCTTCATCCTCTTATCTTCCTGCTTCTCAAGGCTGTCAAGTATATCCGAGGCACTTCTCCACCTCCCAGATCGGTTTAAATTGTTTTGTCTGGGTGCTAAAAGATGGGCAAAGTTTGTTTCATCTGAGGATGTGCTGAGTGAGTCCTCGTTAATACTGTCAAACAGAGATAAGGGATCCTCTTTCAGCATGGACACTCCAGAGTCGTAATTGCTGGCGTGGACGATTTCATTTAAGAATGGATTTGACCTGCCCAGCTGATTCCAGAAGGGGTTGGTAGTTTGTTTTGGATTTTCGATTTCTTTCGGTAGGACAGGCCACTCGGAGGTTTTTCCAATCTCATAACCATAGCCCCCTAAGAGAAGAGAAGATATCAAATGTCAACACAGACAAGAAACGAAATCCTAATACATATATTTGTTAGGACAATTAGATCAGTTTGAAAAGTATGTTTGTGGAACAAATATGAAAAATGTCTTCACATTATTAACAAATACTTACCATGAAGGTTGTTGTTGTTGATGGTCACATTCTCGTCTATATCTATTAGCGTCCCCTCCGATCTACTCCGAAGCAGATTCCCTGCACGACTGTTTGACTTTACTTTTGCGGCTGCCATTTTGAATATCCAAGATGAAATGACAACAGTCTTTTCTCTAAAGTCAAAGCTGTTGAAAAAGGATGAACAAATTCACATTTTTTAATAATGTTCTAATGTTTTAATTGCAGCAGTTTTGGGTTCAGTAAGGACCCCTTTTTATCATGATAATTTTTGCTGTATACTGTTCTTGAGTTGCCTGTGTGGTCATTGTAGATTAATTTAGGCTGTTTATGTTTTGGTATAGGTTCTTCAGGACAGTGCTTATCTGAACCAGTATATATGCTTTTGCAAAGATCTAGAGAATAAAATCATCAAGTCAAAATCAGTCTCCTTGATTTTATACTAGTGTTCTAACTTAAACTTATATCATTCTACAATAATCTTATATTTTTATGAGAATCTTCTGAATCTTATAAATCATCTGACACTCACTTGTTTTGTTTTTACATAATAACATTTATGTTTTTCACATATATTCATCTTTAATTTCTTCTTAATCATTTGAGTGATTTATTGTTTATTTAAACAGTAAACAATCACCAATAGACGTTTACAAATAAATAACTCAAACTTTACGGATAAACAGTCTCAATGAGTCAATCAGTGAAACTTCTCTTATTGTTTTGAATCATTTCTTCTGTTATAAGTCTCTGAATCACTGTCCAGTATCCTCTCTGTCCTGTCTCCGGCAATGACACATTATCATCAATGCATGAAAACGGGTCTGTCTTGTCTGAATATCAGTGTCTTTGACAAAGCTTTGTCTCGGTGGTGAAGGGCTGAGTGCTCTATTCAAATCAACACGCGCTAACACGCCCTGCATCAGCCACGTCACAATACACCTGTTTGTTTTGTAACGCATGCAAACGTCATCCCATATTAAAAACATAAACGTTCTATTCTACTGCCACTTTCTCTATTAAATAAAAACATGTAATAATTTAAGGATTAGCCTATTAAAACGCCATAAGGACACACATTCCACGCTGTACTCCAACACGCACACACAATCTATTTAAATCAAAACACGTGAAAGACTTGATTTAGTCAAATACGCCTTTTTATATTCATGCTTAGTTTGGACAAATAGCCTATATACCTTAAATAAAATATTTGTAACTATTTAAACTTAAAACACGTACCTGGAACATGGTAGTTTCCACACTCAGTCCTAATGCGAATTTTTTAATCGTCGGGGAGTGTCACCAACTGTACACCTTACACTTCTGTGTGCCTCCGTCTGCTTGAACAGTGTAGAAGTGCACACTGGGATGCGTAGTAACAAACAGTCAAACAGTTGTATTGAACGTCGTTCCCAGGTTCTCAGTTAGACTCCACCACCCACAAGCCTCCTCTTTATGTGCGCACAGAGCGTTGCAACACCTGAAACTGCAAGGAAAAAGTGGTTTCGGTATGCTATGTTTAAAAATAAAAATGGAATAAACTACAGCAATTCCAATTTCTATCACGAAATATCATATTGTTTCTTTTATTAATAGCTGAAACTCAACAAAGCCAAGTCAGGACGCGAAAAACTTTCTAAAAGTAGTCTATATAAAATTTGTGAAATTATCATATGTTTTCAGATGTTTTTCAATAAAGATCACTTATTTATGATGGCAATAAACCGAGAGGCAGTTTTTTTTTTTTTTGGTTTGGAAAGAGAAATGCATGATCGAAACTACATTTTTAAAAATTGCATAATCATTTTCACTTATTTATTATATTGTTTACATTATGAATTTTAAATGTCACTGAAAGTGCGTTTTCACTATGATTGTGTACTCAAACGTCACATGTTTATAGCCATAACGCTATGATATAAGCACAAACACAGGACATGCCTTTATTTCAAATGTCCTTCTTTAGTAGAATTAGATTCGAGACCAAATTGACTTAAGACGTAAACGTCAGTGAAGGAGTCCTGAAACAACATCAAGGCTCATTAACACGATTAAATGTCAGTGACCACCCTCTAGTGGTTAACTTTAGCTAGTTCAGCTATGCACAGATAGCAATGTTAATTTACAAATATTATTGTAATTATCGTTCAGTGCTAATTCCTGTTCGTGCACAAGACATCAACTTGCCTATTATTTTACACATCTTGCAATGTAGAAACTAATATTAAACTCTTAGATTAATAAATGCTGTAAAATTATTGTTCATTGTTATTTCAAAATACCTAATGCTTTAAACTAATTTGAACAAATTTAATGTTAATGTTAATTTAAACAAACAGTTGCATTTGTTTTTTATTGAGTGTTTTGACCTTTGTATTTGAAAAAAGATGGGCACTTGCATGCTATAACCCTATAGTAATTGATTACATGTAATCTGGATTATGTAATCAGATTCCATAAATTAAGTACTTGTAATCAGAGTATATTAAATTTTAAAATGCGCATAATCAGATTACAGTTACATTTTTATGGAATACGTATTATTTACACAAGGGTAGTAAATTATTCATAATTTATTGATTCTCCCTAATTCGTCCAAAATTTTCTCTTTGAAGTGTTCCTGTAAAATTCTACTGTGTGTCATACCATTTAGTTTTAACTATATTAGCAAATGTTTTTATTTTATATTTTTATGATCAAGTATTAGCCTTAATGAACTCACTATTAACTCTAATGTAATGTTTAATGCATTTTATGATGTTGATATCGAAAAATGGAATATGTTTTCTTTCGTTTTACTGTCAGTATTATATATATATATATATATATATATATACTGACAGCTTTTTGCATAGATAGATAGATAGATATGTATGCTAAACATCCATATTATTTTTTTATAAATATAAAAATAATGTTTATGATTATTTGCATGTCCTGTTGAATACTGTCAGAAGGAATACATGCTGAATACATGCAAAAAAAAAAACTCAACTAACTCAAAACTCAACTCAACTAACACAACAACTTGGAAAGAGTGCATTTATTAAATATGTCATTTATTAAATATGTAAAAATAAGTCAGAGGTTAACAAGTTTAAAGGTAACACAATGACAACAGATTCACATGCTTCCAGGCAATAATAATAATAAAAAAAATATTAAAAAAAATAAGATCTACATTTATAATTCTGCCCTAACACTCAAAATTAATAACAACTGTGTTCAGAGTTCATGCCACCAAAACCCTGTCAGTAGGAATACATGCTGAATACATGCAAAAAAATAAAAAATAAAATCAACTAACTAACACAACAA
>NW_015539887.1:1365481-1366968 GCF_001515605.1 Sinocyclocheilus anshuiensis
ACATTTATTAAGTATGTCCAAACAATTCAGAGGTTAACAAGTTTAAAGGTAACATCATGACAAAAGATTCACATGCTTCCTGGCACAAAAAAATGTAAATTAATTAATTAATTAATTAAAAATAAGATCAACATTGATAATGCTGCCCTAACACTCAAAATGAATAACAACTGTTTTCATGTCACCAGAGTTCATGCCACCATCATCCCGAGCTTAAGGTGATCAGATGAGTCGGAATGTCCTACGAAAGAATGTCTTTATTTCTTGAACACTGGCACCTAAACAGTTGATCAAAAACAGATAGGGTTATATAACCTTAAATCGGTCATAGGTGCCAGTGTGTTGCTTCCTTATAAAATTCAAGTTTAATTGGTTCTGCAGTAACTGATAGATTTACTGCCTAAAACAAAAAATATAAAAAGTTCATAAAACCCACTTAAAAAATGTGAGCAATATATAAATGCAAATTACAAAGGACAAAGGTAAAATCCTGCAGGCCTACTCAAATTCCGTTTATAGTCTTGATGTGTAACCCTGTGTAAAAGTCAAGTTCTTTTTTTCTTTTTTCTTTTATCAAAACATAAATTTATGGTATCTTGTTGTGAAACAGTCTGTGTTCAATGAGAAACCTGACTGTACAGGTTTCATACATTTAAAAAGGAGGAATTTCGCCCACAGCATTCTTTCTTATGCGGGGTCATCTTGAGTAGATCTTCAAACCAGTAAGTTGATTGACTGACCTGTGAGGCTGCCATCAGACAAATATGCCAATTATCTCTCAGATCCTGTACTAACGTTCACAAGTGCAACTGAGTGCATTCATAAAACCACAGTTATATAAATAGAAAGACTGGTTTGCATGTGGCGCCAAAATATGGACGGAGTCACGCTAAGACTGGGTATGCCCACATGTTTGTTGTTAATATGTGTTAGAGGTCGATGCAGCTCCAAAGACAACTCTTAAAAGAACTTTCTGTAGACATTGTCTTAGGTTTGCTCTCAGAAATGTTGTTAATGCAAAGAGCACTGAGAAGAATGACAATATTGTATGAATTATGGTCAGTGTTGGGAAGGTTACTTTGGAAATGTAATAGGTTACAGATGACAAGTTACCCTATTTAAAATGTAATAGTAGTGTAGCTTTTTCAATTACTTTATTAAAGTAATGTAACTGACTACTTCTGATTACTTTTCTAAATTTCTAATGAATGCTTTCAACTGTTAATCATTTTCAAACATTTACACCATGCAGGGTTAAGCTTACAGTAGTGCTCGACACTGATACTGTCAGACTTTCAAAATCCTTCCTCACTGAACCAAATCTTTGCATAACTACAGGAAACACTGCATCTAACAATTTAACAATAACAACAAAACAATTTTTTAAGTACAGTAAGTTTTTTTTTTTTTTTTTTACTACAAATTCCATGGTTAAACTATGGTTAGTGTAGCAAAAACCATGGTTAATTTGTGGTTACCATGGTTTA
>NW_015539887.1:1367867-1377220 GCF_001515605.1 Sinocyclocheilus anshuiensis
CTTGCCCTGATATCTATCTCTCTCATGACTTTAATACTCAAGATTTAACAAAACTATACTTTCTAAATTGCCTGCATGTCAAAATTAGTACATCACTACAATATCTTTATAGAAAAATCCTAATACTGAACATGAGTCATGTTTTTTCCTTACAAAAATTAACCATGCTTTTATTATAGTAAAAGTACAGTAACCATGTTTTTTTTTTTGTTTTTTTTTTACTACAAATTCCATGGTTAAACTATGGTTAGTGTAGCCAAAACCATGGTTAATAATTTGTGGTTACCATGGTTAGGTAAAATCATTGTTAATTTCCATAAGGGTTGTGCTGTTGTCTGCCCTAGCTCTCCCTAAACCTATTATAAACGATATGATTATTTGTCTGCTAAATTACTACTGTAACATTACAATAGATAATAATGATGTCCTTTAGTAGCTATACAGTATTTTGAGTGATGACTGATGAGCAATGGGCTGCTACTGCTTAAACAAAGACAAAACTACAATAGCATATTTACAGATGAAACTGACCTGCACTTGAAATCCTGAACATTAATGTAGCTTCTCTGCTCCACCTGTGCGCTTACACAGTCCACTCGAATCTCTTGCATTGATTACTCTGATCTAAACCGGTTGGCGGAGGCGCAAAGCGCGCGCGAGCCGAAGTGCATTCCCAATCACGACTAACTGATTCATGATTTATTAAAGATTTATTATCGAATGTCGAATTCGGAAACAATCGCTTTAGTACATTCGGCAGGCAATTATATAATAACAATAATATTAAAAAAGGGGGCAAAATCAGCTGCCAGGCTACCGGGAATTGTCCGATTTCCACAGAGACACGCAGAACGTGCAGGATTCATATATTATAGTCTTTTTGCTGCTGAATATTTACAGACCATAGTCCATATCGCGTTTTGATTAAAGTGTACTGACCTACTTTTGATTTATTCATCCAAATGTTACATATTCCGTGACATTCCGCGTTATAGAAGTTCCAACCAGTCCATGTTTTCCGCATCGCGGAAATCATAGGGCCGTATGTCTCATATTTTAGAGTAGTCAGAGCAATTTGGGAAAGAAATCAATTAAATCTGTATGTGGATGTGTGTAACTATTCAAATGTAACCCCCTTTGTAAATGTCGTTAACATTTTCATAAGTAGGCTAACTGTCATTTAATTACAAATGTTTTCTTAGTAACTGTAACTGATTACAGTTACATTTATTTTGTAATCAAATTACGTAACGCCGTTACATGTAACTAGTTACTCCCCAACACTGATTATGGTATATGTAAAGATGATATATGTTATTTAATTAATAAAAGCAATTGCTGCATATCGATAAAGTTTGGGTTGGTTTTAAAATCTTAAATAAAAATGCTATAATAAATAAAAATACTACCATGTTTTTGTAAATGCACCATGGTATAAATCAAAGTACTACTGTACTGCTGATACTGTCACCAGACTTTTAGCAAGGGAAATTCTCAGTTGAATGTTCAGAATCTGGTTTAGAATGTTGTTGATGTAATGCCAAATTATTCGACTAAGACGACTTAAAATCTAGTCTTGTTTCATTAAAGTCAAAGTTTTGTAAATACAACATTGACGAACATTTCCCCAACACACAAAGTCATTTCTGCGCCACTAGCCTCATCAAACAGAATTGCAAGAATTTGACAGTATTCAAACAGGTTTCTCGAACACATCCCTCCTCCTCCATTGGTCGAGCAAACAGATAACCCCGCCCCCAAACTCACGCCATTGGAGGCTGTCAGGATGCTCAAAAAAGCAGAGCAATTAGTTACTTGAAAACGCTGAGTCATAGCGTGTAATTATCCCATATCTTCCTTATTTGACCTAGTTATTTCCACATATTAAAGTTTGATAGGAAGTATTTTAACGTCGAAAAAATAGAGCGTCCCCTTTAATCAGAACACTGATGGAGGCGAAAGCGCTCCATAATAGAAAGCCTTGAAGTTAACTCCTAAATACCCTATACAAATTTTAATGCACCCCTATGTTGAACTCTTAGGAGGAGCAAAATTCGCGCCTTCTTATCAGTTCATCTTTCATTTTTTCATATAACCTCATTTAACCCAGAGTTTACCGCTATAAGGGCAAAAGTCACAGCTTTTCTCCTTTGCACGCTTACATCTTTTGTGCAGTATTGACTCAGGAAGGGGCGTGTCCAGGTATCACAACGCGCAATAAAACATCATGTAACAAAAGGAGAGTCTCAGCCTGCTGTATCTACATATTGTCTGTCCGATTGGAGCTTTTGTGATCACCACATGGGGTAAGCCGGAATAAAAAAATTTTTATTTGCATATTAAATTGCAAATGCTATAGAAAACGGTTTCATTTAATCTGGACTTTCTGGTAAACAGCTATCACAGACCATTAAAATTTTATATTTTTTTATTTACAAATGTGAATATGGGGGACAGAGTTTTTAAAATTAAAATAACAACTTTTTTAAAGCTAAAATTATTTTATTGTATGCGTTTCCGATTAGGCCATATCATATTTCACTTGTAGGCTAATACACTTCCGTTTATGTTGTAACCGGCTAGGTAACATGCATGCGGGTTGAATGAATTTAAACTCAGAGATGAGCTTATGTAATAATAACACCCAACATGCTAGATAATGACAGTAAAAGCATATATGTAAAACATCTCTTTATGAGTAGTTAAAGGTCCTGTATTTATAAGAAAATATGAATGCAGTAATATGTTTTTCAGTTATAAATCAATACCATTTTTTCATCTCCTCTGAGCATTTATTCAAATAAAAAATGTCGAAAGCCATTGTTTACATTACTAAAAATATTATTTATTTATTTGTTTAGTTAAAGCTATATGGGCTTCTTGAGTTAGGCCTACCTTTAAGGTTCTTTGGAGATTTAAAGAACATTCAACATGTTACATTTACTCTATAAGTTCTTCAGATGAGTGTCTTGGTTTCCTTTTAAATCACCATTACATTGATTGTTTTCTTAAAAATGCAGATTTAAAAAAAAAAAAAAAAAAGGTATCATCAGAATGCAAAACCTTTTTAAATGCGTACATCCTTTTGAACCAGCATTGCTTACAGCGACTGTTTTATTTGTGTGTTTTTTAATTAATTTAATATTTTATCTAGCAACACAAACACTGTGCTATCACAATGAAAGAAGAGCCGAGCGTTCAGTCTACAGACCCTCCTCCTTACTTGCAAGGTGTGTTCTATATATTCATTTACATTTTACATTTACATTCATTCATTCATTTTTCTTCCCAAAATGACTAGCAGCCAACAATATTCATAGTACACAATGGCAAGTCTAAAATAAAAATGAGATTGGTATAGTTTGAGTAGAAGTCATTTCATGAAATGGCTATTCTAAATATATGTATATCTATATGATTTGTGTAATTTGTAAAATGCTGCGTCATTTAGAGTTAATTATTTATATTCGACAGACACCTTAGACTTACGCCACCTGTTCATTAAGTAAGCATAAACCTCTTGTGTGCAGAGGTGATCCCCGAGGGCTTTGTTAACCTAGCTTACACCCAGGATGAGAAACCTCAGGAAGACAAACCAGAGGAGCCCCTGAAGGAGTCCTCTGGGAAATCAAAGGGCAAAGGGTAAATGTGACAAAAAAAGCAGAGTTGTTGTAGTTTTGGATGTGTCTGATTTGTATGAGATTGTTTTAGGTGAGTCTTGTCGTTTGTAAGTAGATTCATTGGTAATATAAATAAATGTGTCTATTTACATTCAGTCAGAAATGAACCAGAGCTGGGGGCAAAAATTCCCCAGAAAGTGTTCAGAATTTTCTAGATTTTTAAAATGTTCATCAGTACACCTCTAGTGTTTTTAACTGATAATCTAATACAGGGGGTTTCAAACAGGGGACCCCCAGGGGTCTGCAAGGGACTGTTAGACAGTCGATGTACAATTTTAGGAGGAAAAACAAACAAACAAAATTTTGTTAAAATCTTAATTCAACATTTATTTTTATTATTTGACATTGGTTATTTTATATTAATACATTTTATTATAATATAAAATAATATTTATAATTTTTTTATTATTTATTTTTCATTTTATGTTTTTTGAGAGCCATAGTTTTAATGGAAAATTCACTAAAATAACAATACATTTATTGTTAATTCATTTGTAACAGAATTGTAATTGTAATTTTGTGACACAAATATTTGTTACTGTTGCTTAGTATTTACAAATTGAAACCATTTAAAATATTATCAATTCTCTTTGGCATTGCCACCAGCTTGCTCGTTTTTTTTTTTGTTTTTTTGTTTTCAGTATTCTCTGGATAACCACTTTGGAACTATATTGTGAAAAGCAATATTCAAAAACATTTTAATTGAATTAAATACATTAAATAGTCAAATAATATTTTAATAATTTCTTTTGGTTATAACATCAATGACAATTACTTAATTAAAAAATGTTTTATGCCATATATATTTATAATATTCTGTTCTATTTTTACTATGGATTTAGACACCATAGTGACTGTATCAATCTTTATTTGACCCTCTAACTCTACCACTCTCTATTCTAATTCTATTCTTTAAAAAAAGCTTGCCCCTTTCAGACTTGCACTCTATTTATTTACTAACTGCTTTTCTTTAAAAAAAAAAGACAACAAAAAAAAACAACTAACACTAGCTTCTCTAATCTTTTTTGTATTCTATCTATTTGTTTTCTTTTTTATTATACAATTAACAAAAGCAAAAAAGGCCTCTAACACTAGCTTGCTCTATTCTTTTTCTATTCTATCTATTTTCTTTTTATTTATTATATAATTAAAAAAAGAAAACCTTGCTAAGAGTACTGCATTAAGTGAGACTTGTTATAACAGTTGCATGTCATTGCTCTTTTGTTGATTTTGATTGCTTCTATTGTCCTCATTTGTAAGTCACTTTGAATAAAAGCGTCTGCTAAATGACTAAATGTAAATGTATCAATTAATTCATAGTTTTTCAAGTTCAATTCAAGTATTTTACATAAATGGATAATCATAATGACATAAATTGATCTTTTATATGCCCCTTAATATGCCTTCATAAAGGTAAAACAACAAACAAACTGAAACCCTGAAAATTATTTTATTTAAAAAATATTTTATTTTAAATTAAAGATTTAAAATAGTGTCCCTTAATTATAAATAAATAAACAAATAAATAAATCTGAAACCTTAAATTGACTATTTCTTGTTTCAATAGCAAAAAGGAAAAAAAGTCAAAAAAGAAGAAAGAGCCCGTGAAAACAGTTGGGTTTTTTCAGCTGGTAAGTGTGCATCTCTTCAAACATCACACAATTCTTTTGCAGCGTTGATAAGCAGTGATATAACATGCGTGATAAGCCCTGAGGACAGCAGTCATGTGTTTGACTCACATGTTTGTTGTGATGCAGTTTCGTTATGCCACCTGCCTGGAGGTGCTGCTTATGCTGATTGGCCTGCTGTGTGCAGGTGCACATGGCGTTGCCTTGCCTCTCATGTGCGTGGTTTTCGGAGAAATGACTGACAGTTTTGTGTTGAGTGGGCATACCACTAATCTGACAGGTATATCTAATAGTACAATAAAGAAACATCCATATAAACGTGGGTAAATTCATGTGGTTGAAACATAAGTCCTTGTCAAATATATCTCTTTTAAAGTCTGTCATAGAATGGACTGATTTGAATTGCTAATGTAAACTTTACCCTTACACTCTAAAAAATGCTGGGTTAAATACAACCCAGTGCTGGGGTTACAGCTCAGCAATCATCTCATACATATTTACTTTAATGTGGTGGTCTGGTACTGGTACTACAGGTTTCAGCAAATGTTTCTCCCAAATGTTTGCAGGCAACTTCACCGGAAACTTCACCTTCACCCTCACGAACTCTTCAACGTGTTTGGCTGGTTCTCCTGAAATAGGCATTGAAGACAAAATGACAGAGTGAGGAGTGGTGTCAGATTCATTCTCATTCAGTTCTCCCGTTAATAATTTAGTGGCGTTTGTTAATTATTTTTTACATTAGTGACTACGTTCTGCAATATTTGGACTGTTCGAATCTTCCACCTTTGATTCAGTCACTTCTTTGTTGAACCTTGATCTAATTTGCTGGTTTATTTACACAGACACGCTTATTACTTCGTTGCGATCGGGGCTGCGGTCCTGCTCCTGGGAACGTTCCAGGTAATGCTTTTCCTGCTAACTGCTGCGAAGCAAACAAAGAGGATCCGGGAGAAGTACTTTCATGCCATCCTCCACCAGCAGATGTCATGGTTTGACACGAATCAGATCGGAGAGCTGAACATAAGACTTACTGAGTGCGTGAAGTGCAGCCACGATCCAGACTCTTGTTTCTGTCACCTGATCAATTCTTTGGTTACGTCTCAGGTGTTTAAGTGTCAAATGTATGCATCTCCCTTCTTTCCCCCAATGCAGTGATATAAACACAATCAACGATGGCCTCGGGGACAAAATCTGTGTGTTTGTCCAGTTCTTCTGCACATTTATTGCTGGTTTCATCATTGGTTTTATCTATGGCTGGAAGCTGACGCTGGTCATTCTTGCTGTCAGTCCCCTGCTGGCAGGATCAGCAGCTGTTTGGTCTATAGTATGTATGATGACTATCATTTTTATTGATTTTTTACATTTATTTGTAAATATCTTACCTTTTTGCCGCCTATAGATTCTTGTGATGACTAAATCAAATTAAATGATGATAAAATTAAAATATAAAATATATATTATTAAAATAAAAATATTGAACAATTAAAAATCATTATATATATATATATATATATATACTGTATGTATGTCTTACCTTTTTGTCACCTATAGATTCCTGTGATTAGTAAATTAAATTAGACTATGATTAAATTAAAATATAAGAATATAAAAATGTTATTGTTATATATATATATATCCGTATATAAATATCTTTATTAAATTTTTTTATTTATTTGTAAATATCTTTCCTTTTTGTCACCTATAGATTCTTGTGATTAGTAAATTAAATTAGACTATGATTAAATTAAAATATAAGAATATAAAAATTGTATTGTTATATATATATATATATATCCGTATATATATATCTTTATTTAATTTTTTTTATTTATTTGTAAATATCTTCCCTTTTTGTCGCCTATAGATTCTTGCTACTCTGACCAGTAAGGAGCTTTCAGCATATGCTAAAGCAGGAGCAGTAGCTGAAGAGATTCTAGTCGCTATCAGGACTGTTGTGGCATTTAATGGACAGAAAAAAGCAGTGGAAAAGTGAGAACATTCTGTTCTTTTCACTCATCACCATAAGATCACAACTGTTTTGTCACTTAAACAGAGGAGATAAGATTGGGCCTTCTTCTAAATGTCAAGAATGCGATCAAGCTGTATTGAATGTGTCCGTTAAAGATGAATGGTTTTCTGTGACAAACTATTTTCTGTATTCTAGGTATGAGAAGAACTTGATAGAAGCAAAGAATTTTGGGGTAAAGAAAGCCATTACCACTAATGTGTCCATGGGTTTGACACAGTTCATTATATTTGGCACTTATGCGCTGGCATTTTGGTATGGGACAAAACTCTCTGTGGACGAGCCAGAGAATTACTCAATTGGAAAGGTCCTCACTGTAAGTTTGTTAAGCTTTTAAAAAAAGCTTTATCTGTTTTTCTGAATAAAGTCACAGCAGGAGATGTTTCCTGACCACCAGCGTTGTTACTTTTGACCGCAGGTTTTCTTCTCTGTGATGATTGGCTCATTCTCTTTGGGTCAGGGAGCTCCAAACCTGGAGAGCATCGCTAAGGCCCGGGGTGCTGCTTATGAGGTCTACAAAACAATTGACATGGTACAAACTTTCAGTCTGTCTTCATTCTTTATAATGAAGTTCATATTTATTATATTTATACCCGTATTGTTATTCTGGATGACTTATTTCTTTTCCTGTTACCTGATGCAGCCTCGTCCCATTGACAGCAGTTCAAATGAAGGTCACAAACCAGATCATGTGAAAGGAGATATTGAATTCAAGAACATCCACTTCAGCTATCCCTCCAGAAAAGATGTGAAGGTAGAGTTGCATATTTTCCCACCTGTCAGGAACTTTATTATTGATACTATCCATTGTATTTGTTGAAGTTATTACTTAATAAAATTATATTGGTTTTAATAATTTTTTGAATAAATATAATTAATAGTTTTAAAAATGATAACCAGTAACTACTGTGTTTGTCTACATAAAAAAAAAATATTGCTTTTAAAGATTAATTTAACTCAAAGTGAGCATTAGAGGGTGGCAAAGGTAATTTAAATGTAAAAATAAAGGAAAAGGCATGCACAAAAAGACTCAGTATCATCAATAATGTGTATAGAGATATACATAATTGACTAATACTGATAAATTTAAAGAGATAGTTCACCCAAAAATAAAAATTCTGTCATTAATTACTCGCCCTCATGTCGTTCCAAACCCGTAAGACCTTTGTTCATCTTCAGAACACAAATTAAGATTTTTTTTTTGATGAAATCCGAGAGCTTTCTGACCCTGCATAGACTGCAATGCAACTACTGTGTTCAAGACCCAGAAAGTTAGTAAGGACATTGTTAAAATAGTTAAATAAAGTTGTTATTTTTGTTTTCTTTGCGCACAAAAAGTAGCTTCATAATATTAAGGTTGAACCACTGATGTCACATGGACTATTTTAACGATGTCCTTACTACCTTTCTGGGCCTTGAACGTGTCAGTTGTGTTGCTGTCTATGTAGGGTCAGAAAGCTCTCGGATTTCATCAAAACATATCCTAATTTGTGTCCAAAGATTAACGAAGGTCTTACGGGTTTGGAACAACATGAGGTGAGTAATTAAAGGGTTAGTTCACCCAAAAATGAAAATTCTGTCATTAATTATTCACCCTCATGTTGTTCGAGGGTGAATAACGGGAGGTCTTACGGGAGGCCCCGTAAGACCTCCGTTCAATACCAAGATGATCGACAAAGTAGTCCGTGTGACATCAGTGGTTCAACTGTAAAGTTACGATGCTACGAGAATACTTTTTTGCGCAAAGAAAACAAAAATAACGACTTTATTCCACATTTTCGTCGCTACTGCGTCACTTTGGACGCGCGTTCACGACAGTATCATGACGAGAGCGTGTGGCGGCGCTGACCCAGATCTGGCATAATGACGTCATCACGCCGGATCTGCTCAGCACCGGCGCCGGCGCCGCCACACGCTCGCATCATGGTACTGTCGTGAACGCGCGTCCAAAGTGACGTAGAGTCGAAAATGTGGAATAAAGTCGTTATTTTTGTTTTCTTTGCGCAAAAAAAGTATTCT
>NW_015539887.1:1379028-1379253 GCF_001515605.1 Sinocyclocheilus anshuiensis
TGTCACATGGACTATTTTAACGATGTCCTTACTACCTTTCTGGGCCTTGAACGTGTCAGTTGTGTTGCTGTCTATGTAGGGTCAGAAAGCTCTCGGATTTCATCAAAACATATCCTAATTTGTGTCCAAAGATTAACGAAGGTCTTACGGGTTTGGAACAACATGAGGTGAGTAATTAAAGGGTTAGTTCACCCAAAAATGAAAATTCTGTCATTAATTATTCAC
>NW_015539887.1:1379379-1379602 GCF_001515605.1 Sinocyclocheilus anshuiensis
TTTGGGCGCGCGTTCACGACAGTATCATGACGAGAGCGTGTGGCGGCGCTGACCCAGATCTGGCATAATGACGTCATCACGCCGGATCTGCTCAGCACCGGCGCCGGCGCCGCCACACGCTCGCATCATGGTACTGTCGTGAACGCGCGTCCAAAGTGACGTAGAGTCGAAAATGTGGAATAAAGTCGTTATTTTTGTTTTCTTTGCGCAAAAAAAGTATTCT
>NW_015539887.1:1379703-1379986 GCF_001515605.1 Sinocyclocheilus anshuiensis
ATGAAAATTCTGTCATTAATTATTCACCCTCATGTTGTTCGAGGGTGAATAACGGGAGGTCTTACGGGAGGCCCCGTAAGACCTCCGTTCAATACCAAGATGATCGACAAAGTAGTCCGTGTGACATCAGTGGTTCAACTGTAAAGTTACGATGCTACGAGAATACTTTTTTTGCGCAAAGAAAACAAAAATAACAACTTTATTCCACATTTTCGTCTCTACTGCGTCCCTTGTGGATGCGCGTTCACGACAGTATCATGACGCGAGCGTGTGGCGGCGCCGG
>NW_015539887.1:1383805-1386379 GCF_001515605.1 Sinocyclocheilus anshuiensis
CGTGTGACATCAGTGGTTCAACTGTAAAGTTACGATGCTACGAGAATACTTTTTTGCGCAAAGAAAACAAAAATAACGACTTTATTCCACATTTTCGTCGCTACTGCGTCACTTTGGACGCGCGTTCACGACAGTATCATGACGAGAGCGTGTGGCGGCGCTGACCCAGATCTGGCATAATGACGTCATCACGCCGGATCTGCTCAGCACCGGCGCCGGCGCCGCCACACGCTCGCATCATGGTACTGTCGTGAACGCGCGTCCAAAGTGACGTAGAGTCGAAAATGTGGAATAAAGTCGTTATTTTTGTTTTCTTTGCGCAAAAAAAGTATTCTCGGAGCTTCGTAACTTTACAGTTAAACCACTGATGGCACACGGACTACTTTGTCGATCATCTTGGTACTTTTCTGGACCTTGAATGTGGTAGTTACCTTGCTGTCTATGGGAGGGTCAGAGAGCCCTCATATTTCATCAAAAATATCTTAAATTGTGTTCCGAAGATGAACGAAGGTCTTACGGGATTGGAACAACACGAGGGTGAGTAATTAATGACAGAATTTTCATTATTGGGTGAACTAACCCTTTCAGGGTGAGTAATTTAAGTCTGTAACGTTGCCTCGTAACCAATATGGTACTGATATATTGTGCATCTGTAGAAATTGTAACCTACTGAGGACTGATTCAATGTGTCCCTGTGCAGATCCTGCAGGGAATGAGTCTGAAAATCCCTCATGGAAAGACCATTGCATTGGTTGGAGCCAGTGGCTGTGGGAAAAGCACAACAATTCAGCTTCTGCAGCGCTTCTATGACCCTGATTCAGGAGAGGTAACACTGACTAATGAGCAACCGTGAATCATTTCACCTCTCAGTTAAAGCTGCATTCCTTCAATACTTCACGTCACACAAAAAATGATGGAATTCAGTCAGTCTCAGGAAAGAAGAGCTTTTATTTTATGAAATATGTACAATTGCAGATGACTCTGGATGGTCATGATATCCGCTCTCTGAATGTGTGCTGGCTGAGGGAGAACATGGGTATTGTGAGTCAGGAGCCTGTTCTTTTTGGAACCACCATCGCTGAGAACATACGCTACGGCCGTGAAGACGCCACTGATGAAGACATTGAACGAGCCATTAAAGAGGCCAATGCCTACGATTTCATTTCCAAACTACCAGATGTGAGCACTGTACTGTACTTTTTTTTATTAAAGGTTTTGACTCAGTTCAGCCCCTAAAAATTGAAGGCAAAAAGAAGCTCATCTATGTTTTTAATTTAGACAAAGTAGACTTTTTAATAATGGCCCTTTATCAGTTATCGGCCATAACATAAAATAAATTATCTGCTTATTAAAATAGTTTATTAGTAGTTAATAGTTAATTAGCCAGAATTTTAATATTGGTCAACCCCTACTTGGAAATGTTTTGATTTTTGCATTTTGAGCAGATATTATGTATGTGAGCTGCACTACAGTGTATAAATATATATATATATATATATATATATATAATATATAAGCAGCATTTATATTATGTGCTGTCTACCTGCTGTTTGCTTGTAATTGTTTGTGAACTTTACTAGAAATGTCTAAATGAAAATAATTTCTTCACCGGTTTAGTTTAGTCTAGTTGTGTTAAGTCTGAAAGGGAGTTTCAAAAAATAGTTTTTTGTTCTGAGACAGAAGCTGAACACTATGGTTGGAGAGAGAGGGGCTCAGCTGAGCGGAGGCCAAAAACAGAGGATCGCTATTGCTCGAGCTCTCGTCAAAAACCCCAAAATCCTCCTGCTGGATGAGGCCACATCAGCCCTGGACACACAGAGTGAGTCCATCGTTCAGGCAGCTTTGGACAAGGTAATGTAAAACATACAGTGCATTTCCAAGAGTACTGGAATAGAACAGGTTATAGTTGCATATTATGGGTATCTTTTATTACAGTTTTTGTTGTGCTAACAGACTATTAGCCAACAAATGTGTAACGCTGCAGATTAATAATTGTGTGTGTTGCTTCTTAGGCCAGAGCAGGACGTACTACCATTGTGATTGCACACCGACTGTCAACTATTCGTTCGGCAGATATAATTGCTGGCTTCAGTGAAGGCAAAGTGGTGGAACAGGGAACTCACAGAGAACTCATGGCCAAGAAAGGAGTGTATTATTCTCTCGTAATGCAACAGGTACATGTTTGTCTCTCTTCATGGCAACTGTGTAATAATAGCGAGATAGAACTGACTTTATGAACTTCTATGCTGTTGTTTCCTTAAATCAGGTTTTTCAAACCTAACACATTTAACAAATTTGATATTCTTACACATTTGTTTTGCTTTCTAAACTATGAATCATGTAATTAATCAAATTTATTTTATTCCATTGACAGCCACTATTTGTAACAGTAATACCAGTAAGAGAAACTAAACGTTTTATTATTACTAAAGGTTTATACATCTTATTTCTTTATTCTTACAATTAGTAGAAAAAATATTGGCATATATATATATATATATATATATACTTTTTTGTTGTTGTTGTTGGTGTTGTTGACAATATTTTTTCTTATAATTATAAGATATAATTTTA
>NW_015539887.1:1386605-1403581 GCF_001515605.1 Sinocyclocheilus anshuiensis
TGTGTGTGTGTGTGTGTGTGTTGGTTGCAGTACTGTGAAAATACAATATAAAAGGCAATTATAATGGAATATTACCATTATAATTTCATGCTTAATATTTCTGCCACTCAGTATAAAGTCTTTATACACTTAAATTAATAAAAAATAAATATATAAAAACACCTGTATCCTTTAGGAAGGGGGGTCTCTCGCATGAAGGCCACCATATTTGAAGTTATTTGGCATAATGTTTTTATTTATTTATTTGTTTATTTTTCTACTCATTTACATTAACAGACCTCTGGGAGACCAAATGATGATGATCTTGATGCCAATGAAGATGATACTCAGGATGATTCTGAGGGAGAAACCGGTGAGGAATCTTCTGAAACAGAAACTCCTGAGGGAGGAATGGAAATGCAAATGGAGAGCGGAACCTTTAGACGAAGCTTAAGACGTGGCAGTGAGAGACGTTCCTCCAGAAAGAAGTCCTCAAAGAAGAAGAGCAAGACATCCAAACAAGACAAAAAGGTACATGCACTCTGCTTCTTTGATGCTACAGAGTGAATCACACTGGTGATTCTTAAATGGAGTAATTGGATCTTGTTCTTTTCAAATTCTCTTGTAGGAAAAAGAAAAAGCTCCAGAAATACCTTTCACTAAAATTCTGGCTCTGAACAAGCCAGAATGGCCATACCTGCTGGTGGGCATGCTGGCCAGCCTTGTGGGTGGAGCTGTTTATCCCTGTGTGGCCATTCTGTTTGCCAAAATCATTGGAGTGAGTGTCCTTTGTCTGTGTTTGCACATCTCTGAACAAAAATCTCTATTGTGTAGCTCATCTCCTCATGATAGTTTCAAAATAATTCATTTAAAAATGTGGATTGGATTTTACACTAGTCCAATAAGCAAATAGCATTTAGAATGATTTCATCAGAATGTTCAGTTCAATAGAATCTCATCTGTTTCTAGGTGTTTGCAGAGGTTGACCCTGATGTAAAGCGACAGAAGACCATGATGTTCTCACTTTTCTTTCTACTAACGGGAGCAGTGGCCTTTGTCACATATTTCTTCCAGGTGAGTCTATATAGGTGCATTTCCATTACAGATTTGCGCAAATCTTTTGTGATATAAATGTTCATTAAAAAAAACTATTGCGAAATGGCAGTGTTTCCATTCCCCGATTTTATGCCACTAAAATGTAATTTTTACCTCTCACAATAAGTCATGGCGACAGAAGTAGGTAGGTTTGCATATATCGCAGCCATCGCACTATATAGCCATTATTTTTAGTCGAAGGAGATGTATACGTTCAATTCGCAATTTCAATTTGCGCAATTTGAAGGGTAATGGAAACAAAGCTTATGTTGCATTATTACTAGCGTTTGCTACTATTTTGGGTTAGAGATATGAACACCTTTGAGACATGAGACACCTTTTTATAGGCCATCAGTTGGGACTGAACCAGCTAATATACCGTTCAACATTTTGAGTTTGGTAGGTTTTTTTTTTTTTAAGTTATGTCCTCTTATGTCCATCAATGCTGCATTTATTTGAGTAAAAATACAGTAAAACAGTACAATATTCTTGTAATATAAAATAAAATAATTGTAATTTTTTATAAATACATTTAAATTTAAAATAAACATTTTATGTTTGAATTACGATGAAATACTTCAATATGCAATTTATTCCTGTGATGACATAACTGAATGTTCAGCATCAATACTCCAGTCTTCAGGAATCATTCGAATACGCTGATTTGGTGCTAAAGAAACATTTTTATTATCAGTGTTGAAAACAGTTGTTCTACTTAATATATTTGTTGAATATATGGTCTACGTACTGTATAGTTGCAGTACGTAATTTTCACATCTGTCGCTCTGTCCTGTAGGGCTTCATGTTTGGTAAATCTGGGGAGCTGCTAACCATGAGGTTGAGACGTCAGGCTTTCAGTGCCATGATCAGACAGGTATGGCACATTTCCCGCATCTCTTGTTCCATTACTACCGGGATATGCAGTTGAGAACTAATCTGGAACAAACAAATAGCTATTGAAATGTGTGCTTCATCCTCAAGCCTGTTTCTCTCAACAGGAGATTGCTTGGTTTGATGACAGCAACAATGCAGTGGGAGTCCTGACCACTAAATTAGCCACAGATGCGTCTCTGGTTAAAGGGGTGAGTGGAACACAGTGATTTGCCATCAGAACCAGTAATTAAGTTTTCACTGTGGATACAGCCTGTGTTTTTGGCTCTGGTTCATTACATCCATCTCTTTAAACCGTTATAGGCCTGGCTGAATCTGTTTCTCAGTCGTATTTATGTGAGAGCTAATCCATATGACTACAGCTTTTAGTATTAAAGGGATAGTTCACCCAAAAATGTTGAACATAAAAGAAGATATTTTGAAGATTGCTGGTAATCAAACAGTTGGTGGTTGCCATTGACTTCCATAGTAGGAAAAAAAAAATACTATGGAAGTCAATGGCAACCACCAACTGTTTGATTACCAGCAATCTTCAAAATATCTTCTTTTGTGTTCAACATAAGAAAGCAACTCATACAGGTTTGGAACGACATGAGGGTGAGTAAATGATGACAGAATTTTCATTTTTGGGTGAACTATCCCTTTAATAGTTTTTGAATTCACAGGTACACGACCATTCAAATGTTAGGGGTCGATAATATGTTTTTAAAAGTCTCTTATGCTCACCAATTTATTTGATCAAAATACAGTAAAGCTGAAATATTGTACAATAATTCTATTCTGTTTGAATACATTTTAAAATGTAATTTAGTCCTGTAATGGCAAAGTATATATATATATATATATATATACTTTCATTTTAGATTTTAGTTAGTAATTTTGTTGTATTTTTGTAATTTTTATACTGATTTTTACAATATATCTTTATATATAACTATATCTTTAAATTCCAACTTCCATCTTTTTATTTTATTTCATGCAATGACTTAATGCTTAATGCTTAATATTTTTGTGAAAACCATGATACATTTTTAAGGATTCTTTGACATTATTTATTTAAAATAGAAATCTTTTGTAATATTCTAAATGTCTTTACTGTTACTTTTGATCGATTTAAAGCGTCTTTGCAGATTAAAAAATCTTACACCAAACTTTTGAATGGGAGTGTATTTAAATATTATATTTATTGATAATGTAGCTTAGTTGGGTAGTGACTTTTTTCTTCTCTCTTTTTCTCATCTCTAGGCAGCAGGATCCAGATTAGGTCTAGCCACAAACACTATCTGTGCTCTTGGCATCGCTGTCATTGTGGCCTTCATCCATAGCTGGCAGCTCACCTTGCTTATCCTTGCCTGTGTCCCCTTCCTCACGGGGGCAAATTTCATCCAGATGAGAGCCATGGCAGGACATGCATCCAAAGATCAGAGTGCACTGGAGATGTCTGGCAAGGTGCAGTATACTGGTCATTGACCCTTTTGTTTTGGTTTTGTTTTGTTCAATTTATGTGATTTAATATATGCAATAAAGGATTATGTATAACTGACTGGTAACTCTTCTCCACAGATATCCACAGAAACTGTTGAGAACTTCAGAACGGTTGTTGCATTAACCCGCGAAGACGTCTTCTTCCACAAGTTTATTGACAGCCTGAGCAAGCCATACCAGTAAAATCACATTTTTAACACTAAACATTTTAATACAGGGATTTTCAAACTGGGGTCCGGGGACCACAAGGTGGCGCTAAGGGCCCCATGGAAAATTTGAAGAAGAAGACAAAAGAAAAAGATTTCACAAAATGTACTTTAGGGGCTGTCAAAGTTAACCTAAAATATTTCGTTTAATTTTTAACCACTTTGGGATTATATTTGTGTCAAAAGTATTAAATTGATTTTGAAATTATGAAATTATATATATATTTATAAATATATATTTAGCAATAATTAATTAAATATATATAGTATCTGAATATATTTTAAAATGTAATTTATTTCTGTGACTTCAAAGCAGAATTTTTAGCATCATTACTCCAGTTACATGATCCTTCAGAAATCATTATAATATTCTGTATTAGAAATGTCTTTATCATCACTTTTGGTCAATTAAATTTTCCTTGCAAAATAAAAGTATTAATTTCTGTAACCCCCTGAAAAAAAAAAAAAGATGACTCCAAGCTTTTGAATATTACAAAAGCTTTTTATTTCAGATAAATGCTGATCTTTGGATCTTTCTATTCATCAAAGAATCCTGGAAAAAAATGTACTCAACTGTTTTAAATATTGATAGTAATAATAATAATAAAAAATGTTTTTTGAGCAGCAAATCAGCATATTAGAATGATTTCTGAAGGATCATGTGGCACGGAACACTGAAGTAATGATGCTGAAAATGTAGCTTTGATCAAAGGAATAAATTACATTTTAAAATATATAGAAAGCAGTTATTTTAAATTAAAAAAATAATATATTTCACAATATTACTGCTTTTGCTGTATTTTGGATCAACTAAATGGAGGCTTGGTGAGCAAAAAATAATTATTTTAAAAACATAAAAAATCTTACTGTTCAAAAACTTTGAATAATAATTTGTTTTGACTTTAGTACAGTGACAGTATTATTACTTAATTTTGAAAATATTTTAAACACTTTTTTTCTCATGCATTATAAATACGTTTTTGTACATGAATATAATTTTTTTTTTGGATAGGATAGGTGTCCCTCACAAGCAGTGCTGTTATTGTTAGCTTAATCAATTGAAATGAAGCACTAAAACTAAACAGAAATGTATGTGAAAAAAAAAAACACAACAGAATTATTCAAATGAAAACGGAATATCTAAAAATAAAAAATGAATACCAACTATAATAGTTGTATAATAAATAATACTAAAATAACACTGCTCACAAGGGAATCATTATATTTGAAGGTCCTAAGCACTAAAACTTCTAAAATCGCAGAAACTACAAACAGCTAATTTTATCTGTGGCTCAACAAAAGTGCTCAGCTAATGCCAAATCTGATTCAGCCAAATCTTACAAACAGCAATATGTGATATGTTTCAGATCTAGTTTGTGTAAAGCACCCATCTACGGAATCACCTTTGCTCTTGCCCAAGCCATTCCTTACCTGGTCAATGCCGCAATCTTCCGCTTCGGAGCTTGGCTTATTGCACGCTGCTACACAGAATATGAAAATGTTTTCCTGTAAGTACGGTTTTTATAAAGACTTTATATATATGTGATATTTGAATATCAAGCACACTCTTTGCTACATTGATGTGTTGGTTCGTCTTCCACAGGGTGTTTTCTGTGATCGTCTTTGCTGCAATGAACATTGGTCAGTCCTCATCATTCGCCCCTGACTTTGCCAAAGCCAAAGCCGCAGCTGGGAGGATCTTACTGCTGCTAGAAAAGAAGCCAAACATCGATATCTATGACGAGTCTGGACACCGACCAGTAAGTATGAAATACTCAAACGGTTAGAAGTGGTCACCAAAAAGCACAACATATAATACATGCATATCTAATCTTTTTTTTCAGACAACGTTTTCAGGGAATATTGAATTCCGAGATGTGCATTTCTCCTATCCAACGCGTCAGAATGTGAAAGTCCTGCAGGGCCTGAATGTGTCTGTGTGTCAGGGCCAGACTCTGGCCCTGGTGGGCAGCAGTGGTTGTGGCAAGAGCACCACCATTCAGCTTCTGGAGCGTTTCTATGACCCTGCGGCAGGCCAAGTGGTGAGTTCATCAGGTGGTTTGGTGTGCCTAGAGGTCTAAGCCATTATTTTGGCTCAAGGGATCAATTTATGCCTCACATTTTGTCTGGGTTTTGCTTGTCGCGCAGTTTGTAGATGGGAATGACAGCAGAAGTATGAACTTGGCATGGCTGCGCACGCAGATGGGGCTGGTGTCTCAGGAGCCCATCCTGTTTGATTGCACCATTGCTGAGAACATTCAGTATGGAGACAACAGCCGCGACGTCAGCCAGGAGGAGATCGAGGAAGCTGCGAAGAAGGCCAACATTCATCATTTTATCCTTGGCCTTCCAGAGGTATGCATGATGTCTCTGTTAATGTGTGTGTTTGTGCATTTTGCTTTACAAGCAAGTTCACTACTTAAAACAATCTAAAACAAAAACAGATTTTGAAATATCATTACACTTATTACTATTTTAACCTCCTGAGACCCTGTGACCTCACATGAGGACATTATATTTTGGTGTATTTCTCTGAGACTATACATGCCACAGTTGTAAGTCTGGAAAAAAATCCTGAAAACTACAAATGTATTGGTGATTTAAAAAATCTATTGATTTTGCCTATGCATGTTCATTCATGTCTTTTTATTTTTTGAAAAAATTGAGTCCCGATGTCCTCTACCGAGGACATAGCATAACTTATGAACGAAATATAATTTTTACATTTTTTTTTTTACAATTTTTTTTTAATGCTCTAAATAATGTAAAGACATGAAAAAAATTATTTTTTCCTAAAAATATTTTCTTGGGTCTTAAGAGGTTAAAATGTTATTTATTTATGTGAAGGCATGCTCCAGTCTTCAGTGTCACATGATCCTTCAGAAATCATTCTAATATGCTGATTTACTGCTCAGGAAACATTTCTTAATATTGTCAATGTTGAAAACAGTTGTATTTTTGTTGAAGTTTTTTTTTTCAGGATTCTTTATTAAATAGAATGTTCAACAGGGTTGTTATAGTTCCCAAAAACCAGAAAACATTTTTTGTTATTTGAAATAAAATTGAAACAACTGAAATACGATAAAAATATATTTAAAAAAAAAAACTTTTAACTTATTTTATTTCAGCTAATTGCCGTAAAATGTCTCATTTTCATTTAGTTTATCTTTACGTACTAAAATAAGTACAACTGAAATAAAAATGAATGAAAACTATATAGACATATTATAAAAAAACGAATCAAAATGACAAAAACATTACTAAAACTTTAATTAAAATTAAAATTAAAACAAAATAAAAAAACTAATTCAAAATATTGCTTAAAATTATAATAGTGCCTTAATGATAGTAACATAACCAGTGTTCAAAACAAAAGCATTTATTTAAATACAATTTATGATATTAGTAATGTCTACACTTTTGATCAATTTAAATAAAATGTGATCAATTTGAATAAAAGTATTAATTTCTTTCAAATAAAACTTCCCTCCAGACTTCTGAACAGTATATTATATTATATTATATTATATTATATGCTCTAAACTGCCAATAAAAACTGTCTGATTTCATGATCTATATGCATATATAATATCCTTTCAGAAATACAACACTCGAGTTGGAGATAAAGGCGCTCAGCTGTCTGGAGGACAGAAGCAAAGGATAGCCATCGCTCGAGCTCTGGTCCGCAATCCCAAACTTCTGCTGCTGGACGAGGCCACGTCTGCACTCGACACAGAGAGTGAGAAGGTTTGTACAGGCTCTTACGCATATTTTCAAAACTATTTCAAAGTATTTCATTAGTAAAGTTCATTTTATATATTAAAACTTTCATTCTTGGTACTGAATGGACTGTATGCATTTCTGCCTTCAACCAGCAGGTGGCACTTTTTTGATAGTTTGAACTTGTGTGCCTGCCATCCTGCTGGTTTTAGGGAATACCTTTAAAATCATAGATTTACACTCTACATACTCCCTGAGTTTTAATGTCGCATTACTTGTGTGTTGCTTTAAATATCCATTTAGCGCTAGTTTAAAGTTTTGGCCACTTCTTTCTTTCCTGTTACACAGATAGTGCAGAAGGCCCTTGATGACGCTCAGCATGGCCGCACATGTATCGTCATTGCCCATCGCCTGTCCACTATTTATAATGCTGACATCATCGTGGTTGTTCAGAACGGCAAGGTGACTGAGCAGGGAACGCATGCTCAACTCATAGCCAAACAAGGGGCCTACTATGCTCTAGTGAATGCACAAGTGTCTGCTCACTAACTTAATCGCCCTTTGATTTATTCTAGTGGTTGTATATCTCAAATGAAGGGCAAAGTTAAATGATTAAATGGTGCAGTTAATCTTAAATTCAATTGAAATCTCCTCTGTCACTAAATATTCAGTTTGTTTTAGGACTAAATGACTTTGAATGTAAAAGCTTACAGTTGATAAGCTAAGAAGCATTTAAATATTCTGACTCTAGAAACAAACAAAAAAGTGGGATAATTGTTATTTTGTTACAATGAAAGATACTATTCTTATCTAAAAATGAAAATATATTTTATATCTATAGATTTATTTTTCTCAATTTTTATATACAAATATTGTATGTCATACAGTGCATTGTAAATATTATAGTCGTGGTATTTTATTGTACATAAAATAATGTACAATAAAAATCCCTTGATACTTTTCCCCACCAATACGTATTTGCTTTAACAGGTAATTGCAGCACTTTTACCAAATGTTTTGAAGATTGTATGCGTTTGTACAATGGCATTAACCCTTTGAATGTGAATATTGGTTTTGTTTATATGAGATCGGCGCATGGGGGCGCAATTTGCTCGTGATTTGAGCCTCCAACATGTTGGACCTTTTTTTCTGCACTGGCTTGAACTTTATTGTCTTTTATTGTCGAACAGTAACTGGTATTATTCTTGTATTATTCCTGTTTATATAATGCATTGTTTATTATTAAGAGGTTTTTTCGATTTTTATTAAATAAATTATCCATCATTCTTTGCTGTCGTTCCTGCATGTTTAAATTAAACTTTTTATTTAAAGTAAAGCTAACTCGTTTAAAGTAAATTTCAGTTCCCAAACTCTTCCCTGGACTAGCATATGTTTACCTTTTGTGCATGTCATTTTGTTTGTATGGTCACATGCTGTGGCGGTACATTTTTATTAATTCTTTTTTTTCCCGCATGTATCCAACTTTACACAGTTATGCGCTGATAATATTCTTCATATGTTTATTTTCGAAAGACACACTCGGAAAAACACTGAAATCCTTGAACATGAATGGTTTTCGTGGTTACTGAAGACGTAACAGTTTGTGTTATTTGGTTGGTGTGCTCTGAGATTTATAGATATTATTTTAAAGTGACTGCAAAAGTATAGCTATCTTTAATAAACTAACAAAAACTTACATTTATAGTCACAGCTTTTTAATTCAAGTTACAGTTCTTCTTTTATCTCATATAAAATGTTCTCAGAAGTTTAGATTTATTGTCTGGAATCTTAGCTACTTAGAGAATGTGTACAACTCTAAAAAATATATGTGTTATAATTGTAGCAAACAGTTAATTTACTAAAGCTGCTTTTCGTGGGTTTCACAACAACTGCAGTTTTAACAGTCGAACATTTTTATTTTTTACAATTGGTATTGAAATTTCGTAACAGGTCCTGCACTATAGAGCACATTTTATTTGATAGAAATTGGACATTGCAGTAATATCAACGGCAAACCGTTCACTGTGGCTGAATCCATGTTGACTTTATTGAGTGGCTTAAATTAGAAAGCCAATTTTCTCAAATAAACGATGTGAAAATAAACGCTCACCTTACATGTGCATGCTTACATAAATTAGAAAACGTGATTAAACACTGAATTCTGAATTTAAAATCTTACAAATCATTTCAAAGTGCGTCTATGACAGACCTCCAAAAAAATCAAGTCCAACTCGTGGATAAATATGAGGTTTTTCTTCACAAAAAACACTGCCGTACAGTTTTGGATATTTACTAGAATCAATATATGCAACTAAAAACACTATTCAAAATTTGCGTCTTGAACAAATACATACCCAAGTTTTACATCAGTGTGGAATAACCTTATGAATAACCTTCTAGTCTATTCTATTTTATTTTCAATATTTACATTCTTTTGCAGCAACAAGAAATAAGTACATTTCATACAAACTTAGAATTTGTAGTCTGTAGTTTCGACAAAGACCAATGTGCGATATATAGACTATCTTTTCGAATATTAAAGAAATGAATTTGTAAATGACAAAACGAAGTCTATTCAACACTACGGCAATTTATCCTTACGAAATTGGATTTTAGTAGTGTTCATGAATAAAGTGCCACAGTTTGGTTTTGAGAAAAACAAAAAGTTAGCAATGACAGGCCACTTCACTGATGGGTAAAATACATTTTTCGGTTTCATAACAACAGTAAGTAAAATAAGACTATTCGACAAATACCCATCAGAACGCACATATTAGATTATGTCCTTTTTAATATCCCCTTATTTTACCAAATTCATGTCACAGAATCTCTGCAGACCAAAACAGGCTTACTTCATTGTAAATTACATTTTAATCGTAAATTGAATCACTTTACAACATCCAAGTGAAATGGCCACACGGTTATTTCACCAGGTGACACTTTATAATAACTTTCACTTTTAACTTAACAAATAGTATTAAGCTTAACAGAAAAGTAGTTAATGTACACTCGAATAGCTCAAAAGAGATGAAACTTTGGTTTATATTGTTTCACATAGGATATTCAGAATTGAATGTGCATTAACTAGCGATCTGATAGTGTTTGTTAACAATTGGAATTATTGAAAGTTTTTATAAAGTGTTACCGAACGAACAGCACAACCTTTTTGTGAACCGTCCGGTAAGTTTCTAGTCCATTCGAGATTCGTGTACGTGCATTTTGAACGGGATTAATCGAGGGAGTTTGCACGGCCGTTCATGCCCGTCGTCGGGACAGACTCGGGAGGTTGCAACAGGTCAGGTGAGTGGCACGAGGGGCTACCGGGCACACTGTGCTCGCTGTCGGTGTCGCTCCCTCGTTTCCCTCCACTCGCCCCAGAGCCCGACCCTGATGAGCCTCCGGCACTGTGCGTTTTGACATGTTTACTGAGGTGGTCGCTCCGCATGAACCTCTTGTTACACACGGGACAAGCGAAGCGCTTCTCGCCGGTGTGCGTGCGTAAATGTCGCTGGAGCTCGTCGGAGCGCGTGAACCTCTTCCCACAGAACAACCAGTTACACACAAACGGCCTTTCTCCGGTGTGCCACCTCAAATGAGCCTTGAGGTGGGACGTTTTGCCGTACACTTTCCCACAGCCGGGAATGTGACAGCTGTGTAGCCCTTTTCTGCGGAGGCTCGTGCCAGCTGGACCCAGGCGTTCCACCTCTTGACAGTTCGGACAGTCGCACGTCGCTCTGCCCGAGTAGCGCCGCGCCGAGGACCGTGGAGATCCCGCCAACGAGGCCGTCGGACCCCCTGTCAACATGGAACATCCAGCTCCACCCAGGGGAGAGGGACTGGAGTCCGGGTACGAGGAGAGCACAGGTTTGAATCCGTCCATGAGATGCTGACCGGTGGTCAGCAGATGCGGGGACGCACTGGTGCTAAAGGCAGAGTGGCTTAAACTCGAGTAGTCTGAGTTGTATCCCCCCAAAGGAGAGTGTAAGGAAGTCTGCAGCCCACCGGAGTGAAGGGACGTCTGGAGCGCGGCTCCGTTCGGGTTCTGCACGTCAATCCAACCGGCTCCCACGTCCCACCACGCGGACGCGCCCGTGGTGCCCACATCCCCAGTGGGTATGCCAGGGTGCGAGGACTTGAACCACGACTCGTAGGGATGCGCCACGCTCATTCTCGGGTAAATGCTTTGCAAGCTGTCCACGGACGTGTGCACCTTGGAAATAAACATGGGCTGGTGGCTGGGCTCTTGGGAGTTGTTGGAAACCGACGCCTGGAAAACGGAGTAGTCGTTTGCGAAGTGGGAGTTGGATGAAGTACCAGAAGTTAAGGAAAAGGCACTGGATCCCGTGGACGTGTTCGTGCCAAAAGAGTCGCTTAAACCACCACCATTCCGAGCGAAAGAGGATAAACTGGATCCCAAACTACAGCTGCTGGCTGCCGCTCGTTTCCACGGGTGGAATCCTTTCCCGAACGAAGACGAGTTATCCGAAATAGAGGAAGGAGAAGGACTCGGACTCCCGATTTTGTTACACGTCGCAGCCAACATGGCTAAAGGAGTCGACCCCAATCTCGGCTCCTCCTGGAACAAAAGAAGTTAAAAGGTAAGTAAAGATGGTAGATTTGGGAACTGTGTGCGTTCGAAGAACAGTTTGAACTCGCTGCAACCCCAGCATACCTGAAGTAAGGCGAATCCTAACCACTGAAATACAACAACTCGCAAACACAAAACAAAAGCGAAACACAGCATAGAAATACCAAGATAAGTTATACATACAATGTCGTAGTTGAGAAATGGAAGTCCTGCTCGTTTCTGTCGCTTTAAAACATAATCAAGTGACTCTCTCCCCGGCTGACCCAAGAAATTTTAATCCCCACGGCAGGACAATGAAGGAAACTAATTAAACCAGCACGAAACTCCTTAGACTCACCCCTAGAAGTGAAGTTGCCATCACAAAAGTGCCCTCCTCAGAGGATCTTTTTATATTTATGAATCAGAGCACTGTTTTTTTTAGAGGTGTGCAATACAATGATGTGGTCCGCCCATTCCAGCACAATTGTAGCTCCTCTCACGGCTTTGAAGTGCCGCTGTGACACGGGCGACCAATCAGGAAGAGCCGTACCTTCACGCGGCCACATTCTAGCGTGAGGTCATCGATAGAGCACTTCAGACAAGATCTCCACCCCTTCCAACACCCCCCTCATAATAAAACTCAACTTAAATGAGTACGACTGGAAGTTTTAGGGAAAACTTTTCTATTCTTTTGTTTAAAGAGGTTAACGAGGTTACTGGACCCCCTGATCTGTTATGAATAATAATAATAATTATTATTATTATTATGTGTGCTACAAGTTATGATAACGGAAAAATAGCAATTGTATATCATATCACTCTTACAAGTCGTTGTCATTGTCTTACAGGTTGTTTTGTAGAATGTAGATTCCCATAAACTATTTATTTAAAGAAATTATTTTGTACAGGTCAAGAAGAGAAAACGAACAGGTTGCCTTTATTTATTATTTTTTTAAATAAAAGAACTGTTCTTTAAATGTTTGACCATTGTTTTGAAAATTAACACGTTTAATAAAACTTTCCTGTTGTAGACAAAAGTTTAAATTATTCAAATAAGCGTGCATTGTGGGTCGGTTGATTTAAAAAATGTATATGCATGCATAGCGAATTAACGAAATCAATATGTATAGGCTACTCTCATAACTTTAGGCTACCATCTCTTTCTTCCGCTGTTTCCTTAACACGCACATGACAAGTAACACACACAGCATTTTACGCAGGACTGGAGTATTTTCTGACATTTTGTTATTATTACGTATGTATTACGAATTGCGAGCATTTAACTCTGTGAACTTGTTGGTCAGTATAAAAAAATCATTTCACATAATGCATGTAAAAGTCTTTACAAGGTGGAATATGGCTTTTGTGTTCTGTTAACTCTCAACAGCAATACAGTGGCAGGCTATTGACATCAGGACGATGAATGCAGAAATGCTCTCAGGATAATGATGTAGCCTTGGCCACTCTATTTACATGCGTCGTGGACTGGAGGCATAAATTTCATTTGAATTTCAAATTTAATAAAGCAGGAGGTTTTTAATCATGAGAAGTTTTATTTGTTTGATATTAACATTCTTATTGACCGGCTCCGTTGACCAACTTGGTCATTATAGGACAGCAAAAAGTTAATTAAAACGACCGAAGATTATTCATCAAATCATCTGCCTCCGCCGTGTCGCCTCCTTTATTGCTGGAAGTGATAGATGGCTGATCAGATTAATTTCTCTGTTTCTTCGATTTGCACAACAGTTATGTTGTTTCCTTGGCAGTGCTTACCCTTTCTAATTCAAAGAACAAGATGCAGTTGAGCTCAAAATTGAAAGTGAGAAAAATGCGCAACAAAAAAATAAGCAAGGCACATCGGGGGGAAAAAATTATACTTTGCGCAAATTGTAAATGTCAGCCATGTATTCTGAAACAAGACCTGTACAGTTTGTAAAGTTAATTATACAGAATGAATAAAAAATCAAACGTACCTTTCTCTCAGATGATTTAAAGACTTTGGTACTAACAGACAAATAAATAAAGTGGTGAAACTTCACGGCAATACATTTCCATAACTCAGCGTGCACGCGCAACTCTAACCAAAATACAAATGTCACACACACACACACACACACACACACAAATGTCCCATACACTGCAGCATTGTTTGATTGCAACAGATGCATGATGCACATACCGTGTCTGTATCCTCGCTTTATTGATTGACCCCGCGCGCATCTCCTCTCGCACAGCAGAAGGCAGTGGCGCTCGCGCGCAGTGAACGCACAGACCCTGGAAGATAAATGTTACTTTGGGAATTGAGTTTAATTACGAATAACGGAGGAGCCGCTCGGCCACCGGTGGTGTAATCAAAACATGTGTTCATGTCCTCTGACAAGACAGCGCGAGAGATGCGCAAGAGAGGATTAGGTGCAAGCGCAGCAACAGCGTGTGATTAAAAAAAAAAAAAACAATACCACAGAAAACGCATTTCACAATTTTATAACTTTTAAATAAATTATTTTAAAAATGATAAAAGGTTATAACGTATACTTGGCCAAAAAAATGTGCAAATAAAATTGAATTGAACATTTGTGATTAGAGGTTTAATACTGTCAATGCACAAATGAAATAAACGAACGAACAAAATAAAACAAATATTTCAAAAATAAAAAAGGAGTCAAAAACAACAACAAAACGCATGTTTCGCGCATGTGAGATCATGTTGCTTTCTTTCCCAAGATGCCATACAGGCCACCGAGGTTCTTTTTGGCCTGTATTGAACAGATGTCCCCATCTCTGCCTTTCTTCTCCCATGCATGGGCTACATTACCGTCATGAAATCAAGCTGAAGAAACCTGTCCCATTCGTGGCCCTAATCATCGCGTTATTCTGGCCCAGTGCGCACGAACAAAATGGGTTTAATATTGCGTGCTCTCAATAATTTTGCGAAAAGAAAAGAGGGGAAGTCAGCGGCTGTCCCGGAGATGGTGGGAGCACTTTCCTCTTTAATCTTATGATTATCCAGGAAAACTGATAATCTAGTGGTCTACCTGTCCGAGTCCTGCGAAACATCAGTAGACTAATTGCCGGAATTCGAAACAAGTAATAAAGATGTAGGACTACGTTGAAAGCATCGAGTTTAAAAAAAAGGAATAAATAAAATAAGAAGTAAATAAATAAATAATTACTTTGATGGAAGACAAATTTACGTTTAAATTGATTTATTTCGAAATTCAGAATCTATTGTTAAATAAGCCTAAAGAAGTACTCAGGAATCAGTGTGTGTTACTGGATTACAGGTTCATATCTAATTAATGTTCTATAATGTACTATTTAATTATCATTTTATATACAGTACACGTGACCCTGGACCACATAACCAGTCATAAGGATATATTTTTTAATTTGATTAAAATTTTTTGAAGCTTTCCATTGATGTATGGTTTGTTAATATAGGACAGTATTTGGCAGAGATACAACTATTTGAAAATCTGGAATCTGAGGGTGCAAAAAAAAAAATCCAATTATTGAGAAAATCGACTTAGAAGTTGTCCAAATGAAGTCCCTAGCAATGCATATTACTAATCAAAAATAAATTTTGATATATATATTTACGATAGGAAATTTACTCAATATCTATATAATACTATATAATGATTTTTGGCATAAAAGAAAAATCGATAATTTTGACCCATACAATGTATTGTTGACTATTGCTACAAATATACCCGTACTTATAACTGGTTTTGGTCCAGGGTCACATATAACAAATAATTGTATGTGTTATGAATTCTCTCTCTTTCTCTCGCTCTCTCTCTATTACTTGTTATACAAATTATTTCAAGCGCTATGAAATGTTACTACAGTTCAATGTAACGCTTTCGTAAAATATCATATAAATGTGGAGCCATGGCCGGACTCTTTCTTTTCAGCAGGAGGTGGGACAGAGAGACCAGATGTCCCTGTGTGTGCAGGGCTGCCAAGTGAGGCTAGGGCAGTGGAGCCCGAGACACAAGAGCCCAAATGGTGTGACAAAGGAGGAGCAGGAAGCCTGGCTCTGCCTGGATGAACCTCAGAGAGCGCCAGTCCACATCCACATCCCAGCCCCAACCCCTCGGCCCTCGGCCCACGTCCCACAACCCCATTGAACTACTAGAGCAGGGCCGTGTACCATGTGCTGACTTTTTGCTGGATCACACAACCATAGACATGATCACAGGAGTGTAAACACTGACATATGATCACTACTAGAGGACAAGTGTGTGGAGTTTAAGCAGAAAGCTCACACACATGCACAGGTTAGTCAAGCAAAAAACACATTTATAATATTTTTAGGGCTCTTGTATATTCAAAACACCCTGTTGGCAATTAATACCAGCTGCTTTGGGTAATTAATGAATTCACACTAACCAGATAAGGTGGTGTTTGTCATATGACATACACCAGCGTATGCTGCTTAGGTGTGTCCCGTGTCCAATAACTCATTCATCTTGATTTAATCAATGTTGTGTGGACACTAGATGGGGGAGGAGGCATCCAGCGGCTAATCACCAAAGCTAAACACCTGGAAATGTGGCATCATGGGCTATGTGGTCATTATCATTATCATAAGCCCTCTAATTAACCAACAAATCACATGCTAATGTATCACAGTATACAGGAGCCAATGTACTTAACTGAATGGCAGATGCAAATTTTCTTAAGTTTTAAATATGACAACATGGTCAGCTCTTGCTATGACCCGAGGGACTAATTTTGGGGTTAAAGGGGCGTTTTTAATGTTTCAAAAATTAATCCTTTGGATTAAAATGTCTGATGAATGTCTGAAATGATTTGAACTGGAAGTTTCATAAGGAGACAAGCAAAATTACATATATTTGTAGGACCTACATTATAATCCCACAGACAATATAACTACACAGATGTCAAAAAGAAAAGTGCAAAATAAATAAATATTTTATAATAAATAATTAAAAAATAAACAAATAAGACAGACAGACAGACAGATAGATAGATAGATAGATAGATAGATAGATAGATAGATA